>NC_026148.1:13957301-13987789 GCF_000512975.1 Sesamum indicum | reverse complement strand
CCCAAGCAGCGTGTACTAGATGGAATCCAGACGGCAACACCCGACAAGTTCATTTATCAGGATGCTACAAGACTGCTACCATCTAAGTCGTTTTTCAATGCTTTTGATTTGTTAGAACTCTACTGAATCTTTGGGAAAATGCGCAACTTCTACCAATGTAAATCATCTTATTAACAATATTGTTCCTGAGACAAAAAAGAAACAAGTCTAGACTTTCTGAATCTTCATACTTACCATATACACAACATCAAAAGCATTGCGGTAGCTATCGCTAGAACTCTGAATGTTGTCATTCCTGAAATAAGTACATAATAAAGTAAGAAAACTAAAAAGTGTATGGAGACTGCATCTTACTGTTGTGCTCATTTATCATCAGCTACTGCAAAAAAGGGTACATTATAGAGAAAATACACAACCATCGATTTGGGAAACAGATAAGATCTCCCTAACTAGGTATGATGGCAACCAAGTTTTGCAATAAAGAAGAATCTATAGGTTCAATAGAAACATCGATTTTAGGAACATACATTGAAGTTGATTTGGCGCCAGCTACTAAGCAGCAATAAAAACCCAACAACCATACAACAATAATTAAGAAATACCCATTGCACTTTCAGTCTGTAGTTTTCCAGAGAGAGAGAATAAAAGTGATTTATTCAAATTTCCCTATCAAGATAAGATACTTAAGCTACCACGAAAAGATAATGAACGATTCCATGCTCTCATATTTTACCAAGATCACTTGTTACTAATATTGATAAGTTGAGTTAAGTTCTGCTCAATAAACCATGTCAAAAGCACCAGATAGTGCTTGCTACCTTACACAGCCATGATGCTTCATTAAAAGTAAACAGTCTAACTAAAACTCGGCTATGTCTTATGGAAAACAAAACAATTAGAAAAAAGATAAGGAGGTCGCTTTTATATTTGCCAAATAAAAAACAAAAATGGTAGATAACAAAGTAATGTTTTTGATGTTCGATAACAATGAACCAACTTGGTGCTTGGTATTAGAGAATCACCCCTGGCAAGGACCAAGCTCTTGTTAAAAGTTTTAGAACTTTTGAGCGACTTAATTTAATGGATTAAGAATTATTTTCATAAAACTAGTAACAACGAATTAACCTGAAATTGCTACCCCTGCACCCAACAGAGTAACATAAAAAATCAAAACCAAAGAACCGAATTTAACTTGTAAAATTCACAAATCGAACCAAGTCAAGTCATGAAATCAACTCAGATTTGTTCAATTTGACAATAGCAAAGCCAATTACAACCTAAGTTGTGTTGATTATCATTATTGGTAATGTGTTCTTTTTGAAAGAATACATGAATTGACAAAAAAATCAAATTGAACTAGTTCAACTTCAAAATCATAATCATATGGAGTTTTTAGTAACTTATGATTCATGACTCAGTAAATAATTTCAACTTTTATTAAAAAAATTAAGCATTCTACTTCCAATTCTCTCATGATGATCTAAATAAACTATTGAGAACAAATACCATCTGAATGCTCATGACATGTTTGGCATAATGTCATTATATTTAGAGACAGCCAACTCATCGTGATTTCTTTCAAGGTACTTGTCACTTACAAGAATCCGACTGATATTCTTGTATCATAGTTCAAACCATCAGACATCCCCAGATCGCCGATGTGATCACCTAGAAGTAGCACATTAGTTCTCATTTTCACAGATGAGCTGTCGTCAGCCAATCCATTGGCATCGCCCAGCCGATCATGAACAGGTCCAGCCATGTCAATTGCATGCTCATTCTTATTCAACACATGAATTGTTTTCCCTGTAATAAAGCAAAGTGTTTTTTGTTATATTTTTGTTTAGTCTAGTGGGGAGAGATGCACAAGAGAAGACATTCCAATTTTGCAATCAGCAAAGCTTTCTGAAACATTCAAATTTAGGAAACATGCAAAAGCAAGGGTTAACACAGATTCATAGGTTTCCAATAGAAAGCAATTCACATTCCAGTGAAGCATGGTATTATCTGGCAAATAGAGAAATCGAAAGTTTTTGTCTTTCAACCAATCAGTGAAGGATAGATATTAAGAACATTTTCAGAATGCCCAATATATTTTGTACTCCAAAATGGCTGTGTTCATATAAAAGGAATAGCAGAAGATCAATGCTTAAGTCAAAATATTTAGGAAGAAATGCGCAGCTGAATGAAAAATTTTAACAGATAACAAAGAGATGCAGACCTTTAAATGAAACAAGGTTACCATTCTGGTCAAAAACCATTCTGTTAGATACAATTTTAACATTCTTAAAGGATCGATGAAGTTTCTGACGCAGCACCTGGTAAACAAAGCAACAGATATAAGCCTCAAAGATAGAAGTCTTTTATCTTTACAACCTCTATGATGTTGCATCAGATAACAAGTAAAGGTATAAAGAAAACTAACCTCTTCAATAATATCTGCAAGGCCAGCAGAAAATATAAGGACAGGGACATTACTTCTCTGCGATAGGAAAAACAGATCAGCTATGAGAAACTATTTCAAACAAAAATTCAAAGCTCTGTCTTCCTTGTATCGACATGGTAGCCCAAAGCACCTAATTATTATTCTTTGAGATGTGGGAGAACTGAGGCTTCAAAAATTACTAGTATAATTACCTCTAACAATTCAAAAAGTTCAGTCACACCCTCTCTGAATGCGATCCTTGATTTAGCCACAGAGCTCTCTATAGCACCATAGGTCAGTCCTCCCTCTATAAGAAGAGCATGTGTTTTCTCCCACCTACATAGAATACCACTTCAATTTGGAAAATTTCATACATTCCCATGTATGATAGATAATATTTGCAGCGACCAAACACTGCCTGACTACAGTGTCAGATTCAATAACTTCTGTGTAATATATAAGTTGATAAGTAAGTTTTAGTCATCTTATAAGTGGTTCTAACTGTCACTCTTTACAGATGGTAAAATCACATACCACTCTTCCATAAGTTTTGCTTTCTCATCCAGTGGAATTGTTGGGTCAATTTCTAATGGATGATAATAGTCATATAGTTTCTGCCTCTTGAGATCATACTCAGGATTCCCCTGCTGCAAAAGGCCATGACTACCTACATATTCAATTTTTAGCAAGCAATTAAAGATGAGCCTTTCTCTATGTGCTTTGTTTGATATTAGAGAACATTGAAAGATATAAGATGAAACAAGAATATCATACTATGCCCTCGCTGACCATCGATCCAATACTTTGTCAGTGTAGCATCAAAATCTGCAATAACCTGTATTTGAAGCAAAATACATGTAACATATACATAGATGGCCAAAAGAATTATAGGCATTCCAATTGCATGTCAACTGAGAAAGGAAAATCAGTGTAATACTAAAAAGATAGGTCACGATAATAAGCTTCAATGAGACAAGGCACCAACATATAAGAGTCTGAATATAAAATCATAAATATCATAGCATTCTGAAAATCTAGACGGTCCCCAAACTTGGTACTCAATTATTGTCCATTGATGCTGAAGGTGATCCCTACAACATTATCACAAGATACAGTTTCAGTTTTATTCTATGGGATTGTCAAAGTAATATTTTGTTTTTCAATGGATTTCGTCCATTCCACATTGAAGTTGTGGGACTTGTTCTCATGGATTTCTACCTTCCATCCATGTCATTTATTTGAAAAGGTCAAAAGTAAAACCAAAAAGGCAGCCGTAGATTCAAGTTTACTTTACATAAGGTTCAAAGGGCCCAAAACAATTATGACACAACAGAAATATATAATATTCATCACTTAACAGGTCAACTTTCCTGACAATGAGTAACTATATGTGAAGGTCTCCACATTATACTATTTTCTGTTATATTGAGACTGAAGTAGTAAATGCAGGTGTCTTAAGCAATCTAGCATAAATTTGTCTTTAAGAAGCTAGTTCATACATGTAGGCGAACAACTGTTGCTAGGATAGGATGGAAAAGATTTCGTATTTCCTTGAGTTGGACTCTGATAGGTTTGTTTTTATAATGTATTCTACACCTCTAACTAATTTCCATAATTCCAGTTAAAACACATTCTGCATTGTTCTCATTTGTGATAATCCATTTAGTCCAAAACCCATAAGTTATTTCCGTTGTTCCTTACAAAATTAGAGTTTCCAAAAGCAAATTTCAGTGAGAGATTGCTTTACCTGAAAAGCGCCCAAAAAATTTGGAGAATTCATGTACCTAAGATATTTCATGCACAAATTAACAAACTGGGAAATTTAATCACAGATGTGGCCTCCCCAGAATAAAGACACTCATAAGCTGACTAGGTGAGTGATTTACGCTTGCCATGCGGCAAGTTCGTCCAGCCACTCTAGGTCCGGCTTATGATTTTCAATAACCTGTTAGCCATTGGCAAAATAACAGATGGCACGTTTCCAACAATATTTTTCTGCAATTCAACAAGATACTCCAAAAAACAACGAACAGTACAGAGAGACAAGCCCCATCATCTATCACAGAAACTGATGAAGTTCATAATCTGGAGAATGCCAAAAAAGATAAACACTAATCATTTCCCCCTATAAAACATCAGTAACATTTAACACAAAGAAACCTGAAGTTTCGAAGGACCGTCGAGTCTAATAGAGGATATTTTGCTCTGAAGCAATTCAGGGTCGCCCACCATTACTTCAGCACCATCAAACACAACATGCTCCATAATTTCACCTTGATTATTTCTCTTCTTGCAACAGCTACCGTGCCACACTCTGCAGTGTCTTCTGCTATACATACATGTAAGTTAGCCCATGGAGAACATAATTATGTAATAAATGCATCACATACAGAAATCATGAAAACCCATTACAGAAATAGAGCAAGGACACCAATCACGGGCGATAAAAATTGAAGAAATGTTGCATAAAAACGTAATGAATTATGTCAAGCGTAGAATGCATATAAGGCGGACTGGAGTGATAGCTTGCCTGAATTGGAAGTTAAGTGGAACGGAACGAGGAAGAGGGTTGGAGAAGGCGGTCCAGCAAGTGGAGAGAAACGACTTGTGAAGCCAATAACTCATGAGAGAGTAGGTTGTGAACATAGTGTATTTGATAGCTATTCTAAAAGGCCCATCTGGTACCTCCTCCTCTCCATTTTTGTTATTTAATTAATTTAATTGAATTAAATTAGTTTTAAAAAAAATAAATAATTGATGATTTATTTGTAGTAATTCATTGGATGAATGGCCCAAAATTTAATTAATTGAATTAATTAAAATTGAATTGATAGGAGTGTATTTTGATATAATATCAATGGTGATTGGTTACCTTTTGATGTTCAAAACGCTCCTAGTCAAGTGATATATTGTAATTTTAGCTTAAAAAAGATACAATTTGCAACATGACAGTTATCCAGTTAGGCGCGGCCACGCTTATCTTTACGGAAATCGGTAAAAGAAAGGAAACAAGGATGAATTTTGTGGAGAAATGCTGGTTCACACTGCCCCTTGATATTTGGAATCATCTCTTCTTGAAGAGTCATATTAGGGTTAGTAGTTTTAATTAAATAGCACTTTTAGTTTTATTAGAAATCTATCTTTTGGTTCTAATAGGAATATGTAACTAATTAGTATAAATAGATGATGTAGTTCATCATATTGGACAGCTTTTGATCTTTGATTCTCTATGTTTTTATAATATTCTCTCTTTTTCATTTTATGTGTTCTCACATTAGCATGTTATGCTAGTTCTTTTAATTTCTAGTTAAAGATATGATTAATGTTTGATTCACATGTGTTGTGAGATCTAATTTGTACTTTCTACTTTTATTGATATGGGTATTTGTGTTGTTCTATGTGCTTTCAGCACAAATAATCTGATTTAGAAATGATCTGTATCTTTTTTTATTGTCAAAAATATTTATCTAGCCAATTAAAAATTCGTAATTGTTTGTTTAGTTCAATAACTAGTGGTAATGCAATATAATTCATCATGTCGTAATGGTGGATTTGTTGTGGGGAATGCATAATCTAACTTAAATAAACCTTTGTAGGAATTTATTGGTTAGAATTGGGCATTTTTTAATTATTAATGTTGTTGGTAAATTAAATCTTGAGGACGTTCCCAAGGTTGTTTATTGATTAGAGAATTAGCCAACAAACGTTCCTTGACTAATGAACAGGTAAGGAAGGGTGAGGCGTTTAGGTCATACCATTGACCATAACTAATTTATCTATTATGAATAATTGTTATAATTGCACCGACAATCAATATATAGTGGAATCAAGCATGACCTATCAAATCTTTCTTCTCATATTTATCTTCTTGATTTTATTTTCTAGATTTAAACTTTAGACAAAAACACCCCTCTTTTATTTTTTATTTTTATTTGAAGAAATTAATTTAAAATCAATCTTTGTGGATTCAACCCTACTTTCACAAGTTTTAGTAGGATAATATTTTTTGTGGATCCGACACTCATCACTAATTTAGCCTTTTAAATTAATTTAAGGCTTGGGCTAGTTAATTGGTTGACTAATTAATTTGTAGTTGGACTAATTAATTTTTTGGGCTTGATTAATAAATTAAATTTATTAATTAAGTATGTTTGGGTTTATGAGTTTTAATTGGACTAAATACACACATATGGACTTTTATTTAATTGGATGAGATCCCTTTGTCGAACCCTCCATCCTAGGAGAGAGAAACCTCCCCCCAGATTCAGGTTGGTTTTACTTCCGAATTTTCTATTTGTACTTTTTCCTAGCTTTGTGATGATCCTTACAATAATTTTTATTGGGAGAGGTTGAAGCAGAAGTGAGGAGTTCCCGAAATCAAGCAGCAATAGATTCCATAGCAGGGGATCTCCAGGGAGAAGGCACTCCAAATACGAAGGAAAAAGGACCGCCCTTGGCCACTGATGCAGATCCTCCTACCACCCGAGTACCTGTTATCGATGCACCTCTTTAGAAGGAAAAAGAATACCTCGCTTGTGGGGAGAAAACTGATGTTGTAATTTAACTGATTTTCAAGCCTGTTGAATGGTACAATCTTTACTTTCTTTACTTTACTTGATTTTTCCCCCATTTAAAATGTGGATGAGACGATTTAATTTTCTTCTTTGTTTAGATAATTTTTTTTGACTCGCCCCTAGTCCTGGTTTTAAGCTAGGGGCTTGAAATGCGATGCTTCTAATCCTTCCTTCCACACATGATGATTATCTTCAGATTGATGCTATTCTCTTGATATGCGGGAGTCTTGAGGCTTTGTTATGATGAAGGATTCCCTTTTGATTTCTTGGCAAGACAAAATATTTTATCCACCAAGCGTTGGTAGGTGGCTCTAGCATTTTTTAGGCCAAATGACATGGCCACGTAAAAAAATGTTCCAGCTCACGTGATGAAGCTGACTCTTTTGCGGTCTTCTGGAGCCAGCATTATTTGCTGGTATCCTTGCGATGTATCTTTCATGCTTAAAGTACACATCCAGACGTGGAGTCTACCAGTTGATCAATCTTAGGGAGAGGACAAAAATCCTTAGGGCATACCTTGTTGAGGTTCTAAAGTCGATGCACATTCGCCATTTTCTACCGGCTTGGGTAGTAGTACCACATTAGATAACCATTCAGAGAATTGTATTTCCTTTTCTTCAATATGGCCGGCAGCCAATAGTTTGTCGACCTTTGCTTGGATTATTTTGTCTTTTTCAGGCCCAAAATGTTTCTTCTTTTGTTTTACTGCCTTGGTATTGGGTTCGACATTAAGGTGGTGGGTTATGACGTTAGGGTCAAACCCTTCTAAGTCATTGCGACGTAAACATTGAACTATTTCTTCACGTGTCGCCTTTTTAGTTGAGAACTAATACATGTGATTTTCTCTGGATCTCCAGGTACGATCTCGTCATTCATTAGTTCTTCGGTTGGCTGGACCCCAACTTTGTAACTTCAATGGCATCATTTTCACGCTTGTTGGAGAATGTCTCCTTGGGAACTTCGTCCCTACTTCTTTTCTGACCTTTGCGCACAGCTTCCACATAACACTTGTGAGATTTAAAAGGGTTTCCTTGTGCTTCTCCTACGCCTCCTGATGTAGGGAACTTGATCTTCATATGGTAGGTGGAGATTACTGCTTGGAAGGCATTGAGGGTGTGCTTTCCTAGAATGACATTATAGAGTGAAGGGGTGTCCACTATCAGGAACTTTAACAAGCACGTTCTTCGAGCGATACCGGTGCCTAAGGTCAAAGGGAATGAAACCATGCCCCTAGAATGGACCATCTCCCCTGCGAATCCGTAGAGGGAGGTTTCACTTTTTCTAGAGGGGTCTCCTAGCTGTATCTGGTCATAGGCCCCCCCTAATAATATATCTGCGGAACTTCCCAAACTAATGAAGATACGCCCTACTTCGTAGTTAGCTAGTACTGCCGTGATAACTAGGGCGTCATTGTAGGAACTCTTGGAACCTGAACGTTCCGCCCTTCCAAACTAGATGAGGGGGGTGTCCTCCATGGCACCAACATCCTAAATTTTCCTTATAGTCACATTATGTGCTTCTCTAACCTGGGTCTTTCTAGCATGGTGGGAGTTGCCTCCATTTGGACTTCCTACAATCATTCGTATGATTCCCTTTCTAGGAGGATTGTTGGTTTCAGATTTTCCTTCAAAGGCACTCATGTGTTCTTCATTTGGTAAAGTTTCTGGAGGGGAAGTCTTCACTTCCTTCCCTTCTTTCTTGATGTATGGTTCTATTCTTCGGGTTTTTTCCCAGCAGATATACTCCAAGAGATACCCATTTTGGATAAACCTCTCGATCTCGTTTTTTAGGTGCCAACATTCTTTAGTAGTATGGTCGTAATCATTATGAAAACGACAAAATTTGTCAAACTTGGGACGTTGGGGTTGCTCTCTCCACGATCGAGGACGAGTTAGTCACCCTTTTCCCTCGACCGCCATGAGGGCCTAAGTGATAGGCACTATTAAAGGGGTGTAGCCTGCATTGATCCTTTGGAAGGGCGAGTTCTTGACCCTAAAATCAGTACACTATTTCTTGAAAGGGCCTCCTCCCGAGCTTCTTTCCTCTTTTCCCCGTGACTCTCCTTCTTGGCGGCTTGAGTGTCCTTCATTTTTGGTCAGGGACTTGAAGAAGTCCCCATCTAGAAGTCCTTGTGAGAAGGCGCTTCTGGCCTTCACCTCTTGTGTGGAGAAGGGTACCTCTAGGGTCGCGGTGTTGAACCTTTGCAGGTACTCCCTCAATGGCTCATTGTCCTTTTGGCAAATGGCGAAAAGGTTGAGCTCCGTTTTTTGAAGCTTCCGACTACTGGCGAACTGATGCAAGAAGAGGGATCTGAACTCTTGGAAGTTTCCCATTCCTCTGGCGGGCAACTGTTAAACAATTGTTGTGGGGCTTTGGTGAAAGTAGTGACGAAGACTCGACACTTAATCCCGCTCGTGTATCTGTGCAAAAGAGCTACGTTCTCAAAACACGAGAGGTGTTCTTGAGGGTCAAATGACCTATTGCATTCAGCAATAGCAGGGGTACGACAGTTTGCAGGGAGCCCATCCTCCATCACTGCGTCTATAAAGGGGACACCCTACTATTTTTCTCCTAGGATTCCTGCTATCTAGTGCTGCACATCCTGAAGGCGTTTTTTAAGGCACTCCAACTGAGCCAACCATTGTTTGGGAACCTCTTGGGGAGCTCTGCTCGAGGAAGCCCTTGTATCCCCGTTAGCGGGGCCCTAGTTACAACAACATCTCCTTCTGGTGGGTTTCCTTCTAATCCTTTTTTAGGGACGCTTACTTCCACCATAAGGGCTGATTGGGTAGGTACTAGTACTGCCGTCTGCTCCCGATTGGCCGCTGTGACTACCTGCTAAATTACACCTAACAAAACTCGAGAAAGTTCTCCGAAGGTGGTGTCGAGGAGGTGTTTCGCCTTGCCAAATTTAAAGTTGCCTTGGATTAATTTAGAAATGATTTTCAAGTAAAAAAAAAAATTGTACAAGGATAGTGTCCATTCGTAATTGCATTATTAAATGTGTATGGTTCTACATATAATTGTCAATTATTATGATATTGGATATCCTGGATTACTATACATTTGATGTATTATGGGTGGGAATGTTACCTTTGATATAATTATGCTTGAATTGTTTATTTGATAAACAAAGGATGATCATAAAGTGTAACGTCCATCGAATCTTATACATAATTGAGATACTAATTGTTATTATTAAAAAATTTATAATAAATTATAGATTAAAATTAAAATATATTAAGACTTGAACGGAGTAAATGGGAGCTCATTATAATATTTGGGGGCAAGAATTAGGTAGGATCTAATGGAATTTTTTTTTAAAAGTAAAAAAAACAAAATAATAATAATAATTGATGTGTGCAATTTTAGCACGGATCTAAAGTCCTTGAGTTTTGATGTTGGATTTGGGCTAATTGAGTGAAAGCACTTGAGAAAAAATACTTACAAAATAATACGTTAGCACTCCGATGCTAAATTAGTCCTGGATTTAGAAGTGAATGAATGTAAAGATAAATTATAATGAGAAATTGAAGTAGGAACAAGAATTTCGTAAGTAAAATACAGCTAGAACACGAGTAATGAAGTAGCAGAAAGATAGTAAGAGAGTTTCCAGATTGTTGAAGAGAGGTCTGTTGAGGAGTGCCTCCCACATTTATAGAGGAGGAATCTCTCTTAGCAGGAACTCTAGGGATAGCTACGTGTCCGCTAAGAAAGGCGAGAATCTTGGGATAAGATGCGTCACTAAACAAAAATGATACTTACATTGTCACAGAAGATGATGGAGTGGGTTATATTAGAATAGAAGTGCACAACATAATAAGAGAAATTGATTGGTAGCGTACTCAATCAAATTGGTAATTTTCTCCCATGCTAACCCCATGAGCTCAAAATCCATAAGCGCAATTGCTACTGGAATTATCTTAGCTACAATTTTATAAATAATTCTTGTTGTAAAAACTATATTATAACAAGATCAAAACTGTTCACTCAATATATACTTTTATGACAACTTTAAGATTAGTACTTGATATCTTTTCACTAATATTATATTTTTGGGTAAATTACAATGAACTTTCTTTAGGTTTGGTATAATTACAAATACTCCCATATTATTTGAAAAATTATCAATACCCTGATTTTAACGATCGTTTAACAATTAGCCCAATTCGTTAGTCCCCATTAGGTTTCTATCCTTTTTCTATGGTGAATTAACTAAAATCCCCTTGTGACTATGAACTAAAATTTTATTTATTTTATAAATTCTTTTGACTTTTTTATGGAGTACATGGATAATATTTTTATAAATTTTCCATCGACCGAGTCCGATTTTATTTACAAATTTAACTTTTTTTTCAAAGAATGAAAGGATGAGTTATACTCAGACACCTTTTAAAATTGTAAAATTACACTTTCCCTCAAAAAAATTTTGAAATTATACTTACATCCCCTCAAAAAATTCCTTTATACCTAACACCTTTCCGTTAGGGTTTGAACAAAAAATGCTAATGCTAACAAAAAAAAATTACATAAACTTTCAAGGGTTAATTACATTGCCATCCGACTATAACTATTTTTACATTTTGATATCTAAACTTTTTTTTATGTCAACTTACCATATCAACTTTATAAAATTTGTACTTTGTCATTTATAACTGTTTTTCAATCAAGTTTTTGTCGAAAAAAATCACATGCAGTGCACGTA
This sequence comes from Sesamum indicum, assembly GCF_000512975.1. Taxonomy (NCBI): domain Eukaryota; kingdom Viridiplantae; phylum Streptophyta; class Magnoliopsida; order Lamiales; family Pedaliaceae; genus Sesamum; species Sesamum indicum. Next base: position 13,976,085 of record NC_026148.1, on the reverse strand, counting down.
TAATATATAAGGATTATGTGATATGAGATTTTTCACATATGCACAACATATGATATTTTGTTGGCAGAAACATCAACAAAATACCGATCGTATATGGCAAAGTACAAATTTTATAAAGTTGAGATGGTAAGTTGACACAAAAAAAAAGTTTCGATGGCAAAGTGTAAATATTGGACATAGTTCGCATGGCAAAATGAATTTACCCAACTTTCAATTGCCCTTTATTTAACATTATTATGCATATTTTTGTACTTATAAAAGGATAAATATAATATATATATGCGGAGTGAAGTTAACTTTATTATAGTTTTTCTCTTATAAATACAAAATTATTACACGAGAATGCTAAGTGAGGGGTAAAATTGAAAAATTTTATAAATTTTTGGCTAATGTCGACATTTTTCGTCAAAATCCTAACGAAGTGGGGTCAGGTGTAAACAATAAATTTTTTAAGAAGGTGCGGTATAATTTTGGAATTTCTTTAGGGAAAAGTCAATTTCGCATTTACAAAAGGATATAAATGCAATTAACCCAAAAAGTAAACAACATAATAAAATTAAAGTTGACAATTTCATACACCCATTCATTAATTACATAATTCCAGCAAACATAAAAAAATATCTATAATTTTTCAAATAACAACATAAATTCATAATTATATTAAATCTCAAAAAAATACAACTTGCCCATTGTTTTAAATGACTTCACATTATTCAAGTCACCAAATCCTATAATCCCTATAAAATTAATAAAAAAAAAAATGTATCAATTGTACACGACATATCATATAAGATGTACGAACAACATCTACAATATAGATAAACTAATTCAATTCACACGCATACTCTTTTTCAAGTCAATGATGAGATCCCATTTAAGCGCTAAAAAAAATAAATATTTCTAAATTTTTAAAAAATAATTTCGGATCGAACCCTCCTAAGTTCACGTTGGACCAAATATTTGAGTAATAATTAAATTATTTTAATCTAAAAGAATATTGAAAATTGTCTTTTTTTTAATTTTTTAAAATTATAAAAAAAATATTTTTTTATCGTTCTACATATATATATATATATATATTTTGCATAATTACGTAATCCAATATGGTCTCGTACCATAAAATTCCCTCAACAACACGCAATGTTAAATCATGTCATTGGAAACAATACTTATTGTTCATCCATAATTTGTTACCATTATTTTATGGGATAATTATACTTCATTTTTTTTAAATTTGGTGTAATTACATCGTAAATATTTAGTGATTTTAAAAATTACATCTACTACTTTTGATATTTGCTTCTGTATTACAAATAAGTACATCCACTAATCAAAATTCACTGAATTTATTGATTCACACCAAAATTAAGTGAATTACCTCAATTGATTTATTACTGACTGTCAAACAATTTTTTTGTGACTAAAATATTCTTATAATGGTGAAAATATACATCCTCACATGCATTGGCGTGTGAAGAAGATTTATAAAGAAAATTTAATCATAAAAAAAATTATTTGACCTGCATAAAGTAGTAATAAGTCAATAGAGTGTAAATATGAGTCTTTATCGATTTTTTTAATATAATCAAATTTGATGAATTTTGACTAATGGAAGGACTTATTTATTAGGCGAAAACATACTTCAGGAATATTCAATGTAATTTTTTAAATTATAAAAAATTTATATATAATTATGTCAAATTTCAGAGACGGCTGTGTAATTCTTTTATTTTATTTTATTTTTTTCCCCTAAGTTCAAGATTTTTTATTTTATTTTATTCTAAAATTTGCTTCACTTTTGGAATAACGATGAGACAGTCCGCACAGTATTAAATCTCCATTCTCTGTCTCTGTTTACTTCTTAATCCTCACCAATCCCTCTCTGTCTCCTCACTCCACAACAGATCACACAAATCTCAAGAATTCAAAATAAAATAAGAAGTTTTCAAAAAAGGAGAAAAAAAAATAAAAGGAATTCCCATTTCCCTGATTCCCACCATTTCCCCACCACAATAAGATCTCCATTGCTCCTCCTCTCTGTGGGCAGTTCGTTCTTCATCTTGGTTGTGATCAGTCCTTTTGTTTTGTGCGAATTCTGTTCTATTATTCGTCGATATATACTGAATCTTGATTTGACATTAGTTTTCTGGGTTTCATCTGATCTTTGGTTGCCGTGAAGATTTTGTGGATTTTGAAGTCTGTGGAATTGGTTTTCGGCTATGTTTCACACGCCATTTGTCGTCTCATTTGCTCTTTTGCTTTCGTTCCCATTGCTTTTCCTCTTTGTCCCACGTATCCTTCCTCCCAAGCACGTGGAGATCTCTCTCCCCGACGAGCTCGACGACCTCGCCCTCTTTCGCCGCGCTGCTCTCACGTCGCTCGGCGGCGGAGGAGCCGTATCCCGCCTTGGCGTTACAAATCCAAGACCCAAAATCGCCTTCCTATTTCTCACGAACACAAATCTCCATTTCGCGCCTCTCTGGGAACTCTTCTTCAAAAACAACGAAGCCCTTTACAATATCTACATCCACGCAGACCCCTCCTCCAAGATCACTCCTCCCGGAGGCGTATTCTCGGGCCGCTTCATCGCCGCAAAGAAAACCGAGCGGGCCACTGCAACTCTCATCTCCGCCGCCCGCCGCCTGCTTGCAACCGCCGTAATGGACGACCCGCTGAATTCATATTTCGCCCTCGTTTCTCAGCACTGCATTCCTCTCCACTCCTTCAAATACATGTACAAAACTCTCTTCGTCAAACCCATCTCCGGCCGTGGCTCTTCCTCGTTCCCTATACACCGCAGCTTCATTGAAATATTATCCGACGAGCCTCAACTATGGGATAGGTATAACGCCAGGGGCAAAAACGTAATGCTACCGGAGGTGCCATTCGATCGGTTCCGGATCGGGTCACAGTTCTTCGTTTTGACCCGGCAACACGCGTTGGTGGTGATAAGGGACAGGAGATTGTGGCGCAAGTTTAAGCTGCCATGCTTTAATATGTATTCTTGCTATCCGGAGGAGCATTATTTTCCGACGCTTCTGTCAATGGAGGATCCGGATGGATGTACACATTATACCCTGACCCGGGTTAATTGGACCGGGAGTGTTGATGGACACCCGCATACTTATCAACCTGCTGAGATTTCACCAAGGCTTATTCAGGAGTTACGGGTATCGAATTCAAGCTATTCATTTATGTTCGCGAGGAAATTCTCCCCCGATTGCTTGCAGCCATTGCTGACAATGGCAGAGAAGGTCATTTTCAGGGACTGAGTTCGGGTCGGGTAAGAATCTTTAACTGAGCCCATTTAGGATGAGTTTGATCTTTTTCTTGCTTGCTTCGTACTGTGTTCTTCATTCATAATTTTATATTGCTGGTAATTATAAGAAATCACCAATTTGTTGCATTAATATGTGTGGTATCGTTTACTATGATAATTTTCCAATTAAGACCAGAGGTTTTGACTATGCACAGTTCAATATGAAGTTTTTGAGAAAGATTCTTATTGTAGAATTACCAGTGAAGAAGAAAATGCTTGAGACATCTATTTTTGCTTTTTAACATATGAGAAAAATAAACCAAATGTTCTCTCATAATTTTAAACACATCAGGATCAATTTTGTTTACCTCGAACTGATGCTTGTGTAAGAACCTTCAAATGGTACAATGTCTTTCTCATTCTTGAAATGGATTCTTTGCACATTTTTTGTCTTGGTTGTGTCAAGTAGCTTAAGTACCCACCATAGCTAGTTCTAGCAAAAGGGAATTATGTATCACGAAAAGTTCCATTTCGTCCACGAAGAGTTCACATATCTACAAATGAAAATTAGCTTAATTCTCTCGAACTGCTAGAGTGTGTTTTTCTCTGGTTGTATTGTATATGGATGAAGATCATTATCCTAAATTGTTAAGCATAACCATTGCCTGCTATCAAGAAATGTCATGCTTCAGTCTTCTCTCTTTATGTTGTTTTCCTATGTTTTGCATATGCATGTCCGTAGACAATTGATGCATTCAATTCATTGTTTGCCTGAAAAAATACAGCCCGTTGATCCTTGAGTTTGTTTTCTCATGCAATGAAGTGCCTTTGTGGTTTCACATTTATTAGAGAGAGAAACACATAATACTCATCACCGGTATTTCTTTAACGAGTTGGGTCTTGCAAGATTATGGATATTGTTTCTTGTTTTCTTTACTGATGAGCTTAAAGTTATGGCATACTTTTTGAGCCTTCGCTGTCATGATTATCCACACTGATGGTAAGTTTAGAGTACTTAAAAGCAAAAGTTGTTCTCCAGATGATGAACATATATGGTCTTTCTTGGTTGTTGTGGTTTTGAATATTATATGCATCCCCCATGCTGGTACCTCTCTGGATGTCTACGTATAAAATTAGATATGCTTAAAGGCAGTACATCTTCAGCATTTTATAACTGAAAAATGTGATAATTAAACTATAGCCTGTTCAGAATCGTGCTTCGATCCATCTGTGTTCCGAGATCGGATCTAACTCGTACTCACGGGAATCTCTTCCACTTACAGGGACTGGGAAACAGTAAATGCCAAAGGCAAGTTCATCAGGCTTTACTACAGTGATTCACTCTGTAGCCGTGTACATAGAAGTAATATAGTGAATGGTAGTTCCAGAGTGCGTGAGACGGCTGCTGCAGCGGAGTGGGCTTATAGCGGAGTCAAGAGAAGAAGGGCGGAAAGAAAGCGAAGGCTCGTCGCTCTTTTTCTTTGGTTTTTTTCTTTTTGTTAATGAAAATGAAAAGATATCTCCCATTTGCTCCTCCCGCCAGCCTGAAATTGCGTATTTATTACCAGTTTCCCCCTTCTGATGAGATGGTGTGCCATCTCATGCTGAGAAGAGTGACATCTTACACTAATGTCATGTTTGGATCATTTAAATTTTTGCAGTGAAATGGAGGAAGTAATTGAATAATAAAGCATTCGTTACCATCTTCAGAAATGAGTAAAATGTTCTTTCCGCGATTTTTACAAGAACCAAACATGCCATACAGGTTCCATAAAATTTTCATCCTTTTTGTTTCTTTCTTTTCTTAATTTTTTTTAGGTGAGAGTGATGAACTATTATTATTTAAAATAAATTGATTATAATTATTTATATTTTCGCTTATTATGAGATGATGGCAAATTTCTTACGTTTTCTAGGTTGTGAGTTCTCCAAGCCCATTGCCATAAAAGTTGATCAGATAAAAAATGGGTTTTCTATGTTGATAAATGAGAAACACAAGTATAGAGTTGGTATATAGATATTAAAATGCAGTATGGGAATCGACTCAATTTCATCTAAACTTTGATCGGTGGATTAACGAATGGAAGGATCGCATTTGCATGAAACTTGTAACTCACAGGTACACAAGGATTATTTATCTCTAATACCTTGGACCATTGCTAAATGGTCACCCATGTGCAATGGGTAATGTTTTGAAAATCAGACCGGTGATCTGTTGGACCGAATTGATCCAAATGACCAAAAAAATGTTATAGATGTGTATATATATTTGTAGCATATCAATACATGATTATATATCGCCGTCTTCAAATTGAGGGGAATGATGGGGGCGGGTCTGGCACGGGGCAGGGTTGGCGTAGGGGGAGGAGGGAGGCGGCGGGTGGGGTGGCGATGATTGAGGAGGGGGTAGGCAACGGGGTTGGGGGTGGGGTAGTTAGGGTTTTTTTTTAGTTTTTTTATATATAATAATAATATCTTTTTATAATTTTAAATTATTTATCTATAATATTAGTTAAATAATTTATTGAATCCAAATCTTTCATCTTTTTAAAAATTTAATGGTTGAAATTAATTAATTAGATCAAACATTCATTTTTTAATAAAAGAAGATCCAAAGGACACTAAAATAAGAAATACTATATATTAAGTAATGATATAATGGTTATTTTATAAAAAAAAAAGTTAATGCCATCAGTTAGATTTAATTGAGAGGAGCAATTAGACTACGTTTAACAAAACAGATAAGGGTTTTTCGTCTATTTACAAAATAAATAGAGGTTTTTAAGACGCAGGGGGTTTTATACATTTTAGCCAATTTTTATAGCTAACAGAACAAAATGCACATTTGAATTATAAATTATGATTTTATATATTATTTAGAACTTTTTAAAGTATTTTGATGGACTAATCTGCCCTATGAATAATTTTTTTACTCACCCTTGATTTTTTTATGATTTTTCAGACATTCTTTTCAAAGTGCAGCCATATCGACCTAGACCGGCACGAACTAGCCCAAAAAAGTTTGGCTCAAGATCAACCTACTGTTCATGACCGTTTTGGGGCGATCCTAGGCTTTTAAGTGGCCTCCAATTGGGTCCATTTTTAAATTCAGGCCAAATCCGTGGACCGGCCTAGTTGGGGCCTGGACCAAGCCCAGACTAGGCACGTATCAAGTTCGAATTTCCTTGTTTAATTTATTTATTTTTTATGTATTGAGATAAATATTTACTTAAATGTATAATTATCTTTTGAAACAAATAAGTAATAAATTAAACCGTAAGAAAATTTATATGTAGAAAAATAGTAATTAAGGATATACAATGAACTTTAAAAAAAAAATAAAAAGGCCTAATAGGCGGCCCAGGCTAGGACCAGGTGGTCTTAGACTGATGGGCTGGGTTGGGCTAGTCCAAGGTATTGCTTTTTGGGATTGACTTGGGATCGGTCTGGTCCTAAGTAGGCCCAGGCCGAACCAATATATTTTTTTATTGGTTCAATCCAATTCTTAGTTAGATTAACCTAATCTAACCCACTGTGTATTTTGACGTCCTTTTCAAGGTGCACAATGGGATAAAATAGTAATTTTCACCTAATCGTTTAGAACTACATAATTATTTTGTAATTTCAAAGCAGCAAAAAATTATTTATAAGTATGTTAAATTTCAAATTAGATGGTTGCAATTTATCCTTGATAATATGTCCCATTAACTTGGAATCAATTTAGAGAGTCCTATAAAAAAATAAAAAAACTTTTTTAAAAAAAAATTGTCACTAAAATCCCATGCCCAAACATATTAAACCCCAAAAACACACACACAAGTATTTTGGTATTTATTCAATTTAATACTCAATTAAGAAGTTGAAGTTTGCAAAGATAATTTTACTGTCTCCGTCTCCTTTTACTGTCTTATAACAAGAAAACATTAAATAGGAAAAAGAAAAAAATAAAAAAATAACAAAAAATAAAATAAAGTTCTTGGATTTTATCGTGTAGGTTCGATCAATCCATTCCCATAGACCCAAGTCACTTTCTGTAGACCCTGTGATCCAAAGTCCATGCTGCAGTGCACCTTCCCCCACCCAATCATTTTCAAATTTTAAAATACCAATCAAAACTTACTAGCCGTTAAACCCTTGTCATCATCTCATTACCCTTTCTTCCCCTGAGACTACTGATGAAAAAGACCCGAAACTCTCTCTGCTTTTTACTATTCTCCACAACGATATTTAACTCCATTTTTGGCTAATTCTCATCCAAAATCCCATTTTCTATTTTGCAGAAAAATCTTGAATTTGTGAGCCAAAATTGGGGAGGTGATGATGAAGGGAGTGAAAGGAAAGCTGCTGAAGAAACTCAAGACAATCAAGGCGATTGGGTACTTGAAGCCCGAAAGAATTCTGCATGTGAATGCGTTAGATGGTTATTTGTACTCTTCACCCCCAAAATCGAGCCCCGTCTCCCGTGTGCCGTTGATGGCCATTCAAGAACAGCCCAAGAAGCTATCTAATGATAACATTCTTGCAGTTCAAGAGCCCGAGATCATCGATGTGTCGGAGCTAATGAAAGACCTTGAAGATCATGAAATGGCGTCTGAGAGTAATGAAAAAGAGAATGTTAGTCCCGAGACGACCGCAGAAGTCCCTGATGGTTTGCGAGAAAATTCAGAGGTGAAGGCCAAAGATGAGGTTTGGAAAGGAGGGGCTGGGGGGGAGAGGGAGAATGTCCCTTTGAAGGAGATCGACGTGTCTTCTTTCAGGCGTCCGGATTTGGATTCGGGTACCCTTTTCGATCCCAATCTTCTTGCAGCCTTTCAGCAGGCAGTCATGGAAGTCAAGGCACGAGAGGCGGAGAGAAGATCAAGGTACGACGCTGACGATTTAAGAGACGACGTTGAGGATGAGCCCCCTTCGAAAGCACGAAAGATCGAGCAAGTGACTGATCCACTGCTAGAATTCGAGGAGAAGTGCCCGCCGGGGGGAAGTGATTCGGTTGTTCTTTACACAACAGGGCTTAGAGGGATCCGAAAGACGTTTGAGGACTGTCAAAAGATCAGATCTTTATTGGAAAATTTGAGGATCTTGTTCTTTGAAAGAGATATATCGATGCATTCGGGGTTTAAGGAAGAGATGTGGGGAGTGTTGGGAGGAAAAATAGTGCCTCCGAGGTTGTTTATTAAGGGAAGGTACATAGGCGGAGCAGAGGAGGTGTTGGGGCTGCACGAGCAAGGAAAGCTTAGGCCACTGATTGAAGGGATCCCGTTAGACAGAAACGAAGGCCCTTGTGAAGGGTGCGCCGGATTTAGGTTCATCGTTTGTTTCAACTGCAACGGCAGCCGGAAAATCGTGCCGGAGGGGGACGGTGAGTCGATGAATTGCTCGGAGTGCAATGAGAATGGAGTGGTCATCTGCCCTTTTTGTTGTTGATTCATTCAACTCTTGTGTGTTCGTATTTGTGTACTAAAAGATGGAGTAGTTTATGTGTAATTGGCATTCTTTGGTTTATTAATAAGGAGTGTATTTCCTTGTAAAAGAGGACAATACTGTTTTCTACATGGATTTTGAAGTGATCTGAATGAGGTTCATCCATGTTTCTTGTCTGTCTTTTGAAGGTTTGAGTAATTATCCAAAATCTTTGTTAATAATGTAACAAACTGTATCACATGATCTCATGTAATATTGTGAATGAGCAAATTATTTATTATAAAAAAATAATAATTTACCTCCGTGTATTTTTAAATAAATCAATTTACATCCCTATGTAAGGAGGTAAAAAATTGTTTTATTTTAAAAAACATAAGAAAAAATTTTATTATTTTTTCATAAGGGGTAATTTGCTCATTTGCAATATCACAGAGAGTTACTTGTATTTTTCTTGCATTTTTCCGATAATATGAATATTTTGCATCATCTATTTGACGGAAACTGTCATAAGTATAATGTCTCATCCAATTATTTCGACTTTCTTTACCAGAAATTTTAGCCCAAATCAGGTCTAACAAAATTTTATTAATTACACGATAAATATATTTCACCTATAAATTGTTTGTATATAATTTAAGGGATGTCTGCTTGGCAGAAACGGTATTTTAGACAACGAACTTGATTCATATAAATATGATTCAATTTTTAAGTTTTACAAGATATCACCCCCAAATTATTTTTCAATGAAAATTTTTCACTATAAAATGACCACATACAGCTCATATGTATAATTTTCCACTACAAAATCATTTTTGGTTCATGTTTTAGGAATACACCATCTAAGAACAGTCAAAAATAAAATTTAACAAACTCATGAGTGATTTTTAAAAATAAGAAAAATTCTTATGCATATAAGCTATATATGACCATTTTTTGGTGAAAAATTCTACCGAAAAGTGATCTAATGAGGTAATTTATAAAGTTCGTATAGTTGGTATAGCAAATCGAGAGAAAACTAAATGGCAAAATATAAAATCAACTATAGTTCAAGGGTAAAAATGTCTTTTTACCCTACATATAAATACAGCATATATACCTAAACATTGAACATGACCACATAGTGGAAATATTAGCTTGGTTTGTTTGTAACATGATAATTGAGCAATAATCATGTTAAACTATGTACATGTAAGATTGTTAGGATCATTTTTACAAAAGTTGAGCAAAGTATATGTTTAACTTCTTTGTAATGTGTTATATTAGGTATTGTATGATTAACAAGATATTAATTTTTTTATTTTTTCATAAAGGGGTATTTTATACGTATCCCATATTACAGCGATAACTTGTATTTTTCTATTTGATTTAATAATGATTATAAATATAATTATATTTACACGATAATTAATGCTTTCTTAAAATTGATTTAATTCTAATTATATTTATTTATTTTATTTTTTGTGATTATTATATTGAGTTACAACGAAAAATAAGTAAAAAAATACAAGAACAATTCGACTCTGATTGATCTCTTCGTGTCTAATAAAGTGGCGGAAGGGTGTATATAATTTGGTTACATGGATTTTAAAGAAAATTTTGACCTAACTAATACTATGATTGGATTGGATTTAGTTCATCTCCAAAATAGCTCAAAACAGACTCAATGTTTGTATCAAAATATTTTTTTTTTTTAATTTGACTTCTATTTTACTATTAGAAACCCAAAAAACTTATTATGCATCTATTTTGAGCTTATTTTTTTAGGCTTTTTTTCCCCATTTCTTTTGGTTTATTTATATAAGTATTGTAAAAAAAATAAAATTTACATAATTAATGTAAATAAAATAAATTTTATAAAGTAACAACTCACCTTTTTTCTTTTTCTTTTTTTTTTTTGCCAAAGTTGGATATATATTGAAGATTAGTTTACTTATAGCATAATTAGCAATACACTTATAGAATATGCAATCAATTATTAACTTATGTATACACAACTTGGAGTATTTGAATTTTAAATTTAAAAATTAATTATGGATAAATTAAAAGATTCAGTAATTATTGGAAGTATATTCATTCTTTTATATATATAAAAAAAAGGTCTGTCTAAATATTTTTTTAATTTAAATTAATTTCAATATCATACATAAATTAACAATTTTCTTTAAAAACAAAATAAGAATGTTTGTAAAAATTATTTTTAAGATATTGATAATGATATTATATTTATCAATTATATAAAAAATTATAGAAGAATTCGAGCTCAAATTGAGCTTTACTCGTACGAGCAGGTTCGACTCGTCTTGCACCCCTACTCGACCATCTTATCCAAATGTCTTAATGACTAAAGTCGCCAATTACCCAAGCCTAAGGCCCGCTATACCCACAATGGAAATGGGTTAGGCCCATTAAGGCCCAAATCAATATGGCCCAACTCTAGATGCCAGCCCGGCCCAAGTTGCTTAAACAACTTCAGTATAAGCTTGGCCCAAATTTCAATCTATCTTCAACACTTCTTTAGCAGGCCCAACAGAAAAAATTCAAAGACAATAATTGGGTGCTTGCTTTCAATTATCTGATTTATTTAATGAGTCCATGTTCCTTATAAATATTAATTTTTTTTTTAAATTTATTATTAGATTAAATTTTCATTAAACTGGGATAATAAAAATTATATAATTAACATACAAGATGTTACTTATATGGAAATTTTACAACTTATATGGCCAACAAAACAAGTAATTCACGTATAGCAGACAAAAAATTTCATTAATAACAGGTCATTTTAATTTTTTAAGAACAGATTAAATTTTGTAGGTTTTTTAGGAGGTTCTAATCAAATGGAATATAATAAAAACAAAGCCACTTTGAGGTTCCCTCTTAAAATAGGCATGCAGGAATCCACTCGAAGAAGTTCCGGAACTTACGATGGAGGGTTCGTGCTCATATCGAAAGCCTCAAGGACATCATATTCTAGGAGTCCAAGTTATGTGATTGAATAAATTTTCCTGACACAGATCAAGGGCTACTTCCCCTCCCCTTTCTTCGTATCTAAACTTTGGATTCATAATTTTTCATAGAGAAATAGCACAAGATCCATTCTGCATCATATCTAAGGGATTCCTTGGTTCGAGCCGAGGGGATAAGGACTAATAACATGGCAAGCATATTACACTTGTTATGTGATTAGTGCACATTTCAAAAAGAATGATTAGTCACATAAAAAATATATAGGTGAAGTATCACTCAAATCCATGCTGAGCCGTTGCATGCATTGAGCGTTTGAATGATTGTCACATGCTCTTTTAGTTTTTAAAATTAAAGAATGCGTTAACCATCCAACTATTTCATGTATTGCACTTCGAGTGTAGCATTTACGAATCTGTGAAGCATCTATCCACCGTACCTACTAGTAGGGACACCATAAAGTTGTTGGTCAGCAGTAAGCAAGTCGGATCCTGATGCAGATTTTTGTCAATCAGCAAGGATTCGAAATTTTAGAGTCATACTTGTCAAGAGAGGTTTAACTCTTTCGCTCCTAGTCCGAAAAGGATTAATTTCATCTACAACATGCAAAAACCAAAAACCAAAAATCAAAAAGGAGAAAAACTAACGGAACTCAAATATGCTTTCCGTTACCAAATTTTATCATTTGTCGATGGTTGAACTCTTTCATTCCCGCCCCAAATAAAATTAATTTCATAAACAACCACAGTGAATACCAGAAAGAAAAAAGGAAAAGAAAAAAAAAACAAAAGTGATGGGACTCAAATGTGGTATCCACCACCAAGTTTGGTTGTTACCAATAATTTGACAAGTTGATGAAGTGAATAATCCAACAACTTGGACTATAAAAAAAGTACTTAGTTGACAAGTTGCAGTAAACAACAAGTTTGTGTATATAGCATAGCAACTTGCATTGCCTATACTTAACAACCAACCAACATAAACATATACATATTATTATTATTATAGAATGTGCACAACTTTTAGTTGCCTCAAGCAACAAAAGGACAAACCTAATTTAGATTTTTTTAAAAAAATATATATATATAGTAAATAGGTGTTTTTTAGTGTTCATGATTGCCCAATATAATCACTCATTCATGATGTATGACTACTTTTAAAAGAGAATACTTTTATAGAATATAAAAGTATATATATATATATTGGATATTTATAATATTTCAATACGTATCAAAATTATTAACGATAGAATTCTTGGAACGAAAATTTATAACAAGTATTTTCAGCACGAGTGAAGTACAATTGTATGGTTGAAAGTTAAAATATCATAAATTTGATTAGTAAGCATTTGTATCCGGCGTGTTATTAATTATATTGTACTTTTTTTAATTTCTTTTTAGAATGTACGTATAGTTTTTAATTTAATTATTATAACATTATTTAATTTTATTTGAATTAAGAAATAATATGTTTTGAATCTTAATAATTATTTGTTTTCCATTAACATATTCGAACTGAATCGTATCATGTATTTTTTATATTTATTAATTTAGGCATGATTTTGCCAGATATTTGGAACGGTATTTGTAATGCTCTTTGTAACTGTTTTGTATTATAATTATCTCTGTTTTTTAACTGCATTTGTAACTGTTTTTCGCTCATTTTGTAACAGTTTTTGGAACGGCCTGATATTTAATTTGTAACTGCTTTTGATACATTATTTGTAACGGCCTAACAATTTTATATTTTATTGGTGTATTACAAAATTTATTATTTTTTAACATATTTTAATATTTATTTTATTTAATGTTATTTAAATTTGTTTAATATATTTTAAATTTTATTTTATTTAATATATTTTTAAAAGAAAATTGTTAAAGTAAGTAAATAAATATATATAAAACACATATAATATAAGAAAAAGTAATACTTTAATTACAAAAATTGCAATATTATTACAAAATTGTATTTTTAGAAAGTACCACAAGAATCCTAATCTAAATTATTATCCACAACGAACGCGTGTTCATCGTCGTTATTGTCACCGTCGGGTGCCAAGGGATCAACTGTAGGCTCGGACGCTAGATAATCGGGCCAGTTGGGATCTACGCTTTTGATGTAGCGTTTGAGTGCCAACACTCGATCATCTATGTCGAGGCATTGCGGCTGTAGTGGCGGGGGTGAGGGAGCAGTCGACTGGGTCGTCTAGAATAATCCAGCAACCGAGTGGTGGGCCTCAGAGCCGAGACCGAATACTCGGTCCCTCTTCCGGCCACCCACTGCTAACATCCAGATCTACTGTTCGTCCGGACCATGGAGCTTTGAGAGGACAATGGTTGCTCTTCATTGTTGTTTTGTTGTCTCTGGCGGTCCTCCATCATCCTCAAGAACATCTCTTGCGAACATATTAAAATAATTAGATAAAAAAATAATATAAATTAAAAAAATAAATTACTTTATTTTTTTTAATTACTTACCGCAACCTCCTCCGCCCTCGGGACGCTCCACTGGCCGTCCTCCTTCTTTTACATAATATATGGTCGAAAATTAAAATATCATAAATTTGATTAATAATCATTTGTATCCGGCTTGTTATTAATTACATTGTACTTTTTCAATTTTTTTTTCAGAATGTACCTATAGTTTTTAATTTAATTTCTTCGTAATTATAACATATTCGAAACTGGATGGTATCATGTATTTTTCATACTTATCAAATTGTCATCTCGCATTCAACCTACATAGTTAATAGAACATTTTTTAGCCAAAATAAACTTGTAAAAGACTTATTTAGTTTTGTTTTCATTCTCAGATTTTCAAGTGATTTTGTGCCTTGGTATTGAATTTTTTGTGATAAATGAAAATATCACGAAAAGATGTGATATTTTATAATAGTATTTTGTATGAAATAGCATGATAGAATGATTTTTTTTTTTTAAAATTTAGTCAAGTCCCACAAAGAAATATCCATCCAAAAATCATCTCATAATTTGAAATAGTATACACCGTTGAAATATTTGTTTGACTTGCAATAAGCAAACTGAAAGTATTTTTATTCATTTATTTTGTTAATATCAATAAATTCGTTGAATTTTGATCAATAGAGGGATCTATTTGTTAGATGGAAGTAAACATCAGGAGTATCAAACATAATTTTTCAAACTATAAAATATTTAAGTGTAATTATATCAAATCTTAAAGGAATAGGGCGTAATTATCCTAATTATACCGTAGAAACTCACTTTTAATTGTTTTCCAAAATCATATAGGATAAAAGTGTGTGTGTGCGCGCATGCGCATGTACGTAAATAAATTTTCAACTTTCATGTTATCATACGTCAGCATTTTCCGTCCAAACCTTAACAGAAGGAGGTCAGGTGTAAATCAAAAATTTTCGAAGGGGTAATAAATATAATTTAAAATTCTTTTATGGTTGAAAGAATAGTTTTAACATTTTTAGATGGGGTCTAACTAACCCTAATTATAATAAGCTGTTAACAATTACCAACAATTAATGTTAATAAATTAGACAAGTATGTTTAAACAAGAGTTTGGAAGTTGATGATGAGAAATATTTTATTTGCAAATATAACCAATGCCTTCTTTTACAAAGTACAAACCAATGATCAATTGATTGACAAATAAAGATACTCAAATGTGGCCAACTTGGAACATAACTTGTCCAATTATATATGTGAAAATCACTTTGTAAGTGGTATATATATATATATATATATATGGAAAAGTATTATTTTAGTCCGCTAAGTATGTCTAATTTTAATTTTAGTCCGATAACTATGTCCATTTTTGTTTAGGTCCAGTAACTTACGAAATTGCTTACTTTTAGTCCTCTGGCAGATTTTCGAACAATTTTAACCCTATGCAACTTTTGAAAGGCAGTTTTAGTCCATATGCACTCATAGGGGTAAAATTGTCCAAAAATCTGCCAGAGGACTAAAAGTAAGCAATTTCGTAAGTTACTGGACCTAAACAAAAATGGACATACTTATCGAACTAAAATTAAAATTAGGTATACTTAGTGGACTAAAATAATACTTTTCCCTATATATATAATTAAATCATTTGATTATATACTAGTAATTTTACTACTAAATCAAAAAAAAAAAAAATAGTTTTTGCGAACGACACTTTCTAGCGCTAGATATAATTACACAAATACTACACATCTTTTTGAAATATTATATATAAACCCCTATTTAGTGGTAAAATTATATACACACACCCTATGAGGTATATTATAATTCTACCCTTTTGAAGATGTATCTGTAATTTTTAAAAAGAAAAAAAATAAAATATTTGTGTAATTCGATTTAATTTTAAGGTGTCGATTTAATTTACGCATTAAAATATATGTAGTAATAATATATGCATGTGAGAGTAGTAACTCATGAGAGCATTTTTTAGGAGGTCTTATAGCATTATTATATAGAGCAATGTGATTGGATGTGTGTAGTAATGGTCCCTTCACTTTCTCATTTTTCATCACTAAGTTCTAAGTTTCCTGCAAATGCTACTTTTGGTTTGCTTTAAGAATTTCTTATTCTCACACCATATTTCAAGAAACAATGCTTTTGGTGTTTATAATTTTTTATAAGTTGATTGATTTGATTAATTGATGATTTTGGTAATAAGGAAAAGAGACAGTTATACTACATTTCCCTGATATTTGGTGTAATTACACGTATATCAATTGAAAATTTTGCATTCAGTACCCTTAATATTTGTTTTTGTGCAACAAATTATAGGTCTCTACGTTAGTCAAAATTCATAAAATTTGATGATGTTAGCAAAAATAAAAAATTGAATAAAAATATATAATTACCCGCGATTGTCTTACTACTAACTTATAGTAGGTCAAATATTGGGTTTGAACCCGTAAATTCTCTTTCAGTCAAGGGAATATGAAAGTTTTTGGGGAGTGTTATGCAATTTCCTTTTTCTTTTTATCACATAGGTTGAATTTTTTTTGTTTTATTTTTTTAAGGGTAATTATAGCACCTTGTTCGAAAATTAAATCTAATTATTATAGATAGATCCTCTAAAATTCGAAAAATTATTTCTGATATCTCTAATATTTTTTATATTACATAATAAATAGAGCAGATCATCAGTCTCATTAAAAGAATTATTAAAGATCAATATAATAATTGTACAAAGTATCATTTTGCCCTTAAGTTTACTAAATCAAGTGTTTGAATATATTACATAAACTTCTCCAAGGGTTTGATAAATATTATATATAATTATATATATTATAAGGTTCTATGCATAATATTTTTGTCAAATTATTGCTTGTGATAACTTTTACATGATAATTGTCACTCTTAAAGTTATTAAAATTTTACTTTTCTTGTCACTCTTATAAGTTATTAAATATTGTGCTATGGGCTTCAATTTGAGCTCATGAAAAATATAGCGGTTTTTCCTAAATATTTGCATTGTTGGAGTATGGAGTCTACCGCAACATTACATCTAAGTCCATCAACTGCGGATCCCAAAAGAGAAAAATCAGGGATAAAAATTATAATATTGTAATGTCTTACAGGCGGACTAGCTAGTATAAATACCTGATGTGCGGTTTTTTATTATAATTTACTCAGAACTAAATTTTTCGATTCATATAAATCTTATATCTCATATTTACATTTAGCGCAGGTTCATAATTTGACTATAATTGATTCCCGCTAAGCACTACACACATATACATATGATATTCGTGTCGTTTGTATATTAAAAAAAAAAAGGTTTATTTTACATAATATATATAAAATTATAAATACAAATATGACATAAAATTGGACTAAAAACTTAATAATTTTAATAATGTAGAATAATGGAAAAGTAGAAGAAGCCTTCAAACCAATCCCACCACTATAAATTTTGTCTCCTTATATTTTACCAAATTTAAAGTGTTTGTTTAAAATAAAGGTAAAATTACGTCGATACCCTTAAGATTATATCCAATTATGCATATAATTATATTTTTGTAAAATTATAAATACATCTCTTAAAGGGGTATCAATGTAACTTGTCTTAAGGGAGCGTACTTATAATTTTTAACTCTAAATAAGATTGTACTTGTAATTACAACTACAACCTCAGAGAATGTACTTATGATATTATAAAGAACAATGGAAATTTATACAATTAGGCGTAATGTCAGATAATACCGTACACATAGACCCATAAAATGATTTGCAACATAGACTATAATGATTTTTATTAAAGTAGTATCATTACGACTTACTATATTAAATAAATTAATATAAACGCCATATTTCATAATGTTTTTATTCTGTAAAATCAAGCTATATAATATCTAATATTAGTAATTTTTTAATCAACGAGAAGTATTCGTAATTATATTAAACTTTAGAGAAATTCGTTGTAATTTACCTCTATTTATTTTAGTCGTTGACTCTTCTAATAATTATATCACGTTTGGAAATGCATACTTATTACTTATTCTTCACTATGTTAATAAATGAAACAAAAATACTATGTCCATAATATCATTATTTCAATGTGAAACAACATAATATTTTGATTATAAGATATAAATAATTTATTTATTTATTTATTATTTTTTAATATTATATCAGTTACAAACTTTATTATTCTATATCTATATTATTTATCGCGGACGGAACCTTAAAATAACTAATTTTAGTAATCAAATTATGTGTTGATCAAAATACTCTTAAATATATTTTTCTTTTATGAGATTATTATCTCTTTAATCTATTGATTTTCAATAACTTTCTATCCACACACCTTTATAATTATTTTATTTCGTAAATTTTGATCGATTATTCGTTTTATCTTCTTTGCTATTATTTATTTAAATAAAAATTTAAATTAGACGTACACATTTGATATTCTTTCATCACATATATCCTATTGTTTTTAATGAGTAAATAGCTTTTAAAAGTTTATTGTATTATTTTATTTTTACTTAAAATTAAATTAGTGATAGAAAAAATATATTAAATTATTTTTTGATGTTTTAATATAATTATCAATTCTATATATGTATATATAAAACTTAATTCTTCTTATTCTCTCTATTTAAGCGTGAGCTATTCATTTGAATATTTTTTTTTGGGATAAATTATCTAT
>NC_026148.1:13918064-13957271 GCF_000512975.1 Sesamum indicum | reverse complement strand
TTCAATCTTTTCTCTCTCTCTTTTCTTTTTTCTCTTGGGATAATTACATTTTTCTCTGTCAGAATTTGGTATAATTAAACATAAATTTTCTATAATTTGAAAAAATTACATGTAGTACGTCTGAAACTTGATTCAATCTAACAAATAAGTCCCTCAATTGGTCACAATTTACTGAATTTATTAATATTTACAAAAATAAATTTTTAGAGGTATTAAATATAATTTTTCAAACTATGAAAAATCTATGTGTAATTACATTAAACTTTAGGGAAGGGTACTGTAATTATTCCTTTTTTTTTTTTAAAGAAAAAAGCTATTTCCTTTAAACCCCATTAATGGGGTTCAATAAATAGGCTGTTTTTGTCTTTCACAAACCGAGTAAAGTGATGGGCACATTAATAAGCACGCAAGAAGAAAATATGGGCAGTAGCTGCTGATCTCTGCGCAACTCGAAACGCCCACAGCCCGGACCCAGTTCAGTTTTCTTTCTTGTCAGTACAATGCCGTCATGGTTTTTGAATTTGGTTCTGATTTTATGATGTTATTAATAGGAAAAATGTGCTAGTAGACTGCCCGTTATTTGCAATTGATAGTTTTTATATGCTTATGGGGTGTGTTGAAACCTGTTGTATCTTTCTTTCTGCAGATTAGATACTGACTGCAGCAGTTGTTCTCAAGAAGAGATTCGTTTTACTGGTTTTGTTCTAATGAAGAGAAAATTCTGAAGCCCAGAACTGAGAAAAGGTATGCCAAGATATTGTTTTTCGTTTCTGTTTAAGAGTTCTTGAAGTAGAAAACTACATTTTGGTTATTGTTTTTCTGTTTCTTAATTTTTTGTGTTTATGTTTCTGTAGTTTCTGTGCCATTGTTATTTTCATGGTCTTGTTCTTGGCATTCTCTGTTTTGGCTGTGTTACATATTGGTTTTGATGGGAGAAATGATATAACTGACTGTCTATGTGCAAAAATTCTAGTCTTTCGTGGGATCCTTGTTTTTGTGCTATCATGTACGAAGTTGTGCAATCTCATTGCATCGCTTCCCTGTTCTGCATTTTTTATTCTCATCTTCTATCTAATCACAAATGGTAAATGTAGATTGTTAGATTCATGTTTCTTTTTTTTCCTCTTTTCTTTGTTTTTGTTCGGCTGTTTTCTTTTCCCTGTTCTGGAGGATTTTGGTTACAGCAGTATTGTTTCTTATGGTTAGGTGATTGAATAAATGTTGGAAGTACTGTTCGTCGACTCAAAATGCATTTCGTCTAATAGTTTTCCTCTTTGATGACAATGGTAATAAATGAACAGATTGTTCATACTCTGTGTATGTGTGTCTTTTTTTTCTTTTTTTCAGTTCAAACCATGTCTTTGGATGGGTGGGTGGGTTGGAAGGACATAGGAGTCTTCATTTATCTATTCTGAAAATGCCAAGAATCTGACCTGCAGTTGATTATTGTTAAATACTGAAGAATTCTTGTGTATTTCAGGGTTGATTAGCAAGATAATTTGCTACTTGATTTCTTTTTGTCTATTAATAGGTGAAAGTTTCCACGGGTACCAGACTGCTGATACTTAACTTGTATAAGTTTTTGGAACCTATATAGTTTTCTTGATGGTTTATCTTTGATATTTCTTCGACTGGGTCAGTGAGGCATGAAATCAAATATAATCTGAAAATGTACTCCAGATCTTGCATGCCTAAAAAGATCTTTGTTTTGTAGGAGAATTCATTAGCAACAAGTTACATGGAAACATATAAATTCTTAAACTGTAAAATTTCACTTTTGGTCTCGAGAAACACAATTTTGTTGGTAGGATATCTGTGTATCTAGACTCTTTTACTTTGTTCAGTTATTAGATTTGTATCCTCTTTAAGCTTTTGTTCAAAACTTTGATAAAATTAATCTGATCAGAACCTCATGCAATTTAGACTTGTTGGATCTTATTCTGAAGATACCAAAGCAAAAGAAGCTGACGTAACACCATGAAATTATGTTGTTCAGCAGATAATAAACTTCAGTATGTCAAAGCAAGCTCAACTCCCTCCTCGTTGCCCTATCCAAAAGAAAACCATGGGTTGCCAAGCTACTGTCCCTGTTTCCTCACCCTCATGCAAAGATACTGAGTTGCATGCCAGGAAATCGGGACATTGTGAATCTTTCTGGCAGAGCTTCATACTAGAGGAGCAGCCAGCATGGCTGAATGATTTACTGAGTGATACTGACTCAAATTGGAACGGTGCGTTACACGGCCGAGCTGCTAGTGATTCTTTCACCATTTTTGATGGTATAGTGCCTTTACCAGATCTAGATCAACTTAATGAAACAGAAACTGCAGATTCTTGTGAGCCAGATGATGGATTGGGGTCCGGTTGTACTTATGGTCCTAATTCTCCAAGAAGAAAAAACAAGTGGAGCCTTCCCGAAAAAGAAATAGTTTCAGCATTTTCGGAATATGTTATGCAAAACCCTCTGCAGCATGTAGATGGATATATTTCTGTTCCGGGAGAGTCGGATTCAAATGGTGATGCCTATACTTCAGCGAGTGAGATCAATACCGGGAACAAAGCAATGAAACGGTTAGATCCTATTTTGGCATGTTTATTTTCGCAATGAGATTTCTTTTATCTCAATAATTGGTTATGGGTGACTTACAAACTATCCTAAAATAGGATATCTGATTTATGACTGCCAGATCTAGCATCATATCTGGTTTCATAAACTCAAAACTTTTCAAGTTGCAAGATCTTTTTATATTCAAAAAAGCTTTGGACACTTGATAGATAATCAATCTTGTGATTGCTGCTATTTCTCCTGGGACAACTGTATCTATGATACTAGTTGTGTCCATTCGAGTAGTGTAGTCTTGCATAACCTTTTAAAGTTAGTGGGTGTTGCATTCATTACTCATCTGATGATATGCTAAATTTGCCTGATTTGTGCTTTGGTCTGAGAAGGTCAAGAAAGAAGATCTCTATACATTTAATCCTTCCAATTACTTGCAGCCTCAGAAGTTCAATGGATGGTCTAAAAGCTTAATGCAATACCAAATTAGAAGTTCAAATCACTTGCATTTGGACCTATAAAACTTGATGAGAAGTTCATGTCGAAATTCTGAATGCTAGTCATTTTTCTGCATGAAGACCAAAATTTTTAGCATATGCAAAGACCACGAATTTACATTGTAGTTTAACACAGAGAGAAAAACTATACTGTTCTTTTCCACAACATGTACCAGTAGTCTGCCGTGTCTTCTTTTTGCTTGAAACTGGAAACAATATCCAAAATCATGTGTAAAATGAATTTGTAGCATCTCAATACCATCATATTGTTTACATACTCACACAGGGGGTGTGTGTGTGTGTGTTTGTGTGTGTGTGTGTGTGTGTCTCTCTGTTACATTTGTTTCTTACTTTCATTCTCTCTTTAACATGCACTGAAGTAAATATGGTATGGAATAATCTCTGAGCAGTCTCTTGTATGCCATCTTGTGTTTTAGTTCGTCTTATGCAAAGTTCTTTCTTATGATACACTTATTGACATGCAGCCACCCTGGACAGAGGTCTAGAGCTCGAAAACTCCAATACATCACTGATCTTGAAAGAACTGTTGATATTCTTCAGGTATGGAACCAAAAAAATAAAGGAAACTATATCTCTGTGGTACTAATTTTTCCTTTCTATTTTGTATTATTTATGAACACGTGGCAAACAACCACACAAGATGGACTATATTATGTGACTAGAGAGTTGAACAGATTTCCCCCACAATCTATTGCTGATATACTAGTTTGCTGGCCAGTATCCCTCTTATGTTTCAAATACAAGCTTCCAGTAAAAGAAAATGCTAAAGATACTTTTCCCAATCAAATAAATATCAATAGTTCTGACTTTTGCAGATAGCACACGCTAGTGCCAGAAAATACTGGTCTATCAATAGACCTGAGACTTCTTCAAAATATTAAAATTATTGTTTTTTATACTTCGGACACATATCTCTAAAGCACTAGTAAAATGTTTGGGACGGGGCACATTTGTGACTAGTTTGCCTATACTTATATGACTGAACATACTGTCAAGTACATTGAGTTGGTTTAACAGTGATTTATGCCTGCGGAATATGAGCTACAATGCTGCCAGTAGTGTAAAAACCAACTCTGTACTTGTTTCCGTAGCTTGATCTAACCATTCTTAAGGACTGTCATTACCAACTGCTTGTCTCCATCTTGCCTGTCCTACCCTTCAACCTTTGGTGGTTCATCTGCTACTGTTTCATCCATTACTTTTCACTGATCTCAAAATCATGGCACAGAATCTGGGGTCGGAATTGGCTGTCAGGGTTGCCTCAATAAGTCAGCAAAATGCTGCTCTATCAATGGAGAATAATACACTGAAGCAGCAGTTGCTGAGGATGCAGCGGGAGAAATTCATTGTAGATAGTGAGTATATCATTCTCTTCAATCTTATTGTATCTAAGTCAGATATCACTCATTACCCCACCTTCTATACCTTTCAGGGAAAGTTTAACTCGGCTTTAGATGCTAATGCTGCTGTTTATGATGATTAACCGTTAATGCAATTTTGCTATATGTAGTTTATTCTTTGGAAGAAACATAGAAATATTGAAGTCAATGATTTAATAGCTTCATTACCAGCAGCATGACAAATAATATAAGCAACTTTGCGACAAGTTGAGAGTGACATAATTGATCCCATATTAGCCAAAGTTTTTGGGTATTAGTTAGCTGAACTTAGTACTTAACTTTTCCTAGCTTGAAAGATTATTAAGTTCGTTTTTTCAGTTGGGGAGGTTATTATTAATCCTTATTTTATTGCAGCCTCACCTATTCTGTCTGACTAACATTAAACTTCTGATTTTCCAGTTACATCAGACATTCTTGTTGATTCATTTCTTGTGTGTCTGAAAAGATATACTATCTGAACCAAATTCTTCATATTTCTCCTATGTTCAGGTGAGTTCCAGTCCCTTAAGAAAGAGGTGGTGAGGTTGAAAACCAGTTTAACTGTTTCCGCCAATAATAACAATGTCTACAACAGGTCAAGCTTCACTGCTAACTTAGCTCATTCAGATGCCATGTGGGATATGTTAGACATGCGAAAACTTGATCTCAACTGACAGGAATTGGCCTCACGGCCTATCATCAAGGTGCATTAAGCCACTCGTAATCACTTTTAGTCTTTGATTTTGTGGCTTCTGATGACATTTATGGTTCTAGCTACGCAGTAGTACTGATGACATTTATGGTTCGACTATGATCTTTACGTCATTGAAAATTAGTCGGGGACCAGTTAAGTCTCTTCATTGTTTTGTCTGCAGAAAATTACCTCACCAATGCTGCAGAAATGACTAGACGTTACCGGGATTGATTGATAAAGCCCTGATCATATAGATTTTTCTGATGTTTGTAAATCAGAAGTTCTTCATAGCGGTCCTTCAGTCGATTTTAAAGCCCGTCTAAGTGGCACTGATTTTGAATTGTACAGCAGCTAGCGTAGCGTTTCTCTCCGTTCTCTATCCATTCGTAGCCATATACATATTCTTGTTGCTCACAGAGAACAGGTATGGACTTGTGAATGGCAATCTGCAAAATGGTGGTACATGGGAAGCTGCTTGTCTTGACAGCATTTTTATCTCAGAGTCTTGGGGGCAGGAAGGATTGAGCAACCAGTGAATAATTTTCCCCAGTTGCTGAAGACCCTGAGATAAATATTTTTGTCCTTGTTTATTGAAATATATTTTTTTCTTGATTTATAAAAACACTCAAAAAAACATATATATAAAATAAATAAAACACTCCACCGGTAGAGGGGGCAGATTATTTAGGCCTTTCTGATTAAAAGCAGACCTGCCCAGATTCCCAAATCTTCCCACAAATTGACAATTATTAATTCTTTTAGGCTGTTTTTACATTTAAATCCGGAAAGATTATGGGTGTAATGAAGCACTTTTTCTTTATATATATATATATATATATATTATTATCAAATCGAATTGTCATAGATGATTTTAAAAATAACTTGTTTAATTTCTCGTTTACAAAACCAAAATGAAAAGTACAATTTGGGTGTGGTATCTTGGTTTTAACAGTTATAACAAAAATAAAATGTTGAGACTAACAAAAATTAAGAATATACGCGGTTAAATAATCTTTGTGAAAATCATTAGATCACCTGAGGACTAATCTGTCAGTAATTGGATACTCAAAAAGAAGCGGTAAGAATTAAAATAAAGAGAAATAATGGTGAAATGAGCCATTTGGAGTGAAAATATGAAAATGCAGAATAAAATGAGCTTGTAGAGTGCAGGAAACGAGCAAGAAACGAGTACCCTTACTATTTGGCGAGTGTGACAATTGTGTCAAATATGAGTAGCTTGAGTTGCCTTTTTTTCCTGCAACATCGCCTCTATTTTATGGGCATCTGGAGCAAAATCCAAGAGTTAGTTAAGGTAAGTTGCATATCAATAGGAGTCTACGGATGTTAGCTAACTAACAACAGTATCCAAACTTAATTTGGATTTATCTTTAATTATAATCATTTATAGTCATTGTCCAGTCAATCCGAGAAACAAGAGATGCAGTTACTAATTGATTGATCCGGTTGGTCGGCTGATATAGAAAGAGTTGGTCAAATTGTTTAGCGTGACGTAGCCCTTGACGTGTATAATCCATATGACGTATCGTCTCTGCTGTCTCCTGAGTAGGCTTGCTGATAAAGACTTGTTTTTGGATTCTCCCACAATAACTTGATTTTGATAAAACATTCTTGTTACTTTTGTTGTTAGGCAGCAAGGCTTGGTCCTGCTAGCCAACTTCTTTACCTTGGGCTTTAGGAAAATGCTCAAGGGAGACATCATCGATAATTGCTCTTTAAATTTTAGTGAGGGTCTTTTTGTATCTCTTCGGGTATGTCCGGAGTACTCGGTAAATATTATAGGATGAATAAAAACTTACATTTCACCCAAAAAAAAAATTTTAAAAACATTCGAATTCCAACTAACAAATATCCGATACATAAAAATGAATTAAAAATAAAAAAAAAATTAATATTAGCACAACCAAAATAATAAAAAAATCACAAAAAAAAGATATTTAATCACTATACGGATTCAAATCTAATGAAAATTTCTTTTAATTTAATTTTACATTTTTGTTTTTTTTTTTTTTCTATTTTTGCATGCAGAAACAGAAAATTGTGGACTTTTTACAGTTAAGAACCCAAACCTAACCTTTATAAAAATGGGCTTTGGAACGTGAATAATAATATTTGACAACTTATGTACTTTGATTTTTATAAATTGAATAATTAAAGTCTTCTAAACAATTAATTAATTTCATCGTATTATTTTATATATGTAATTACAAAATTGAATCATATATATTTAACCGTTCGACTCGATTTGATTGGGATGGTTTGAGTAGTTTTAATATTTTATTTTTTTTATCACCCCTCGTAAACAAGTTGAATCGAGTCAAATACATTATTGTTTGAGCATGTATGAATTACTATTGAGTTTGAAAAATTACGTTTTTGGATTTAATTTGATTAATAATCAAATCGAACTATAACAAGTTTTGGTGAAATGGGACATGAGTCGAGTTTGATATTCAAATATATTTTATTATTATTATTATAATTAAAAATTGAGCTCGACTTGAATTTGAAAAAAAACTTAAATTAAATTCAAATTTGATTTGCTAAACTAACGATTCAACATCAAATTGACTTTTACCAATTAATTTTGAGTCGAGTTGTTTGATTAATTTCTCAGCCCTATTTACATTTAAGGATGAGATTGAAGAATGCATAATAGAAATTTTAGATGGGATATAATAAAATTATTGTATGTTATTTTTAGTTGCAGTGAAGAAAAGTATGGTGAAATGTTGCATTCCATTTCTTTAGGACACTACCTTACATGAGATTTGAGAAAGAGTCCAAACATTGAGGGCAAAGAGGACATTATTCAATTACTTTTGAATTCAACAATTTTAGGGGTTATTCAAATTATTCTACCACTGATTAGGGCTGGATCAACACAAATATTTAGCCCAATTCTTGAATGCACAAGTGACCTTAGGCCATGTTTCAGTAAGTTGATTGGATTATTGGTTGATATAGGGGTGGCAATTAGATCCGAACTGAATTTGTCTTGTTCGTGTCTAAAAAATTGAAGGCGGAACAAGTAGCTGGTTTGGGGCGAGTCTCGGATCCTTAAGAACTCATCACGATACAATCATTTAATATATATATATATATATATATATATATATTGTTTTATCTTGGTAGATAAACACTAATATAATATTATATCTTTTTATTTGCTTGATTCTATGCATTTATTCAACAGTTTGATCAATTGAAAAATTGTCCAACAATATTTGACGATGGAGAAGATGAATATATATATATATATTATTTTAAAAATAAATAAAAAAATAAAAATAATTGAATTTACCGAGTCAGATCCATCCTAACGAATTTTGTACTAGGGTAGAATGGGGCAGGACGGGGCTTGAAAATACTAGAATGGGCCCCAAAGCCTTCCCAAAATTCGTGGGGTGAGTTCTGAGTTCACCCAAGCCTGCCTCATTACCACCCCTATATAAGCCCCAGACGAGTGGAATAAAAATTACAGTTACATATATAGCCCTAAAAGTTGCTGGCAAAAATGTCTACTTCAATCTTTACAAGGCAATATATTCTACAGAAAATCCAATTGCAAAATTAATGCTATTAGATACGATTTGATAGAGAATGTCTCTGTCTTCCTATTGGAAAAGGTGCCTTGCAATCTAAATCTCGCGCGTTATTATGCACTAACGCTATCACAAGGCATGAACCACGTCTCTGTGTACAGACCAAATGAAATATCTACACTTGAATTGTGAATGGAGGGATGAGATCAGAACAAGAGGCAAAATACACAGGTAAAGCAGTAACCAACAAGCAAATGAAATTGGATAGTGTACCAAACATCTATACATATCCATCCACCTTTGAGTTCCCACACCACAAAGAGGTTAAAGAATCACATGGTTGTCTATCAACACCATGTGTTTAGAGTATTGGTGTTCATGGTACCCGGATTTTATACATCAATAACATCCCATGCATGTTCGTCTCTGGCCAAGCCTTGAACATATGGTTACAAATATGACAAGAAACAACAGATATTGAACGTGTTTACAGTAGCCTTCCCATGATCACAATGTCTGTCAAAATTTCACTGTTGCCAGCTCCCTCTCTAACCACGGAGTGAAGCTCGAGGGACGGCGGGTAGACCTAGTTCATCCTCTGCCTGTCAAACATAAAAATCATTTATTAAATAAGGTTGGCCATAGTACAAGTAGTTAAACAGTTTCAATGCGGCTTAGCCAAGACATGCCAACGAGAATATATATATAAGTAAAATAGACAATAGGATTAACAGTGGAAACTTCAGCTTTAGCTAAAGCACACAAAAGTCGAACTAAAAAAATGAGGGATGATTCTTTAATATAGTAATGCCAGATTAGACATTGGATATGCAAATTGCTGCATAAGACTTCCGAATTGGAAGCCAGTAAGCAAGACAAAGACCATTCCTGCCACAACCCCCTTCATTCCAGAATGACATTTGAGAACCTAGGAAATTTGACTTTACTGATCTATCCACAATAAACCAAAGCAGATAGATGCAAACAGAAATTCCCCTTAAGTATGCAGAAGGTTGGAGCTCTCTCTATTAGGTGTTCCTTTTCTACCCAGTACTTTCAGATGGTGATGAGAGAAATAACAAAATATGACAATGGTTGAAAGTCTAGAGTCTGTGATGAGTCCAAAAGAAAATAAATCTAATAGAGAAAACTTCGCGCCCAAGTAAAATAGAACTTTGCCATCCATATGAAGCAATACAGCAAGATATGGAAGTATACAAAAGGTGAAAGCATATGTTGCAACAACTTTCTCCTGGATCTTCAAAACCTTTTCAGGCATATGAAAAGAGAGATCAAATCAGAGAAAAGCCTGGTTGAGTAATATATTACCTGTACATTTGCTCTGCCTGCTGGAACTGGGGCATGCCCACTTGGTGCAGATGGCAAGTTAAGTTCTGATTCCAGATCAGGTTCCCTATCAGGCTGAAGATAAGAAGGCACTCCATCTCCTTCAGTTTCAAAACCCATGTCTGCTTCCAGAGCATCAAGCTCTGAATAACATAAATAAAAGATTTCAACAAGTATACAGAACCACTAACGAATCACAAGACAGCTATGTGGCTGAAATAAACTGTAATGGGATCATTGAACAACACAATTAAGAAGTTAGTTCTTGCTATGCTGCTCCAACAATCAGTTTCTGTGACAAGTTGAATGATGTCATTACAAAAGGAGTCAGAGCAGATCTCACCACCCATAAGTTCATCCTCATCAATGTCATCAGGGACATTATAGCTTCTACCAAGAGATTCTTGGATTTCATTGCTCACATCCATGAGGTCCATCATCTCATCTTGTAAATTCTATAAACAACCAGAGTTATAGCAGTCAATATATGAGCATCCAGTAAAATATCCTACAGCGCAAAAGAGAAAGATGTCAGCAGAGGGATACAAACATCTATGTCTTGAATTTTAACTGTCTTCATCATTCCTTTAAGCTCTTTGTTTGCTGACTTCAAGGCTGACATCTGAAAGGCAAGTGGTGGAGTTAGTTACAGACAAACTCGAGCCATAGCAGCATCTAAGTTTCTAAAGTTCCAATCAAGCACACACATCAAACTTTGAACAGGAACATAAAGCTGGACAGCAAGTACTTGAATATAAAATCAGTTAAACAAGATCTTAAAAGAACCACTTCCATCCTCATTACAAACGATTGGTCCTCCTGCCTCTAAGGAGGTAGACAGCAGGTTCCAATCACATACAGAATAAGTTTTGCTTCACAAATCTTGAACTTTGCCCTGTGGGCTGCTGCTAACAAGGAAACAGATTCTAATGTGAATTTATGAACCCGGATAATGATGCTCAACGACAATAGCAAAAATATTTTCTAATAATGCATGTCTTCAGACTCTTAACTATCATATTACGCAACGACCAAGTCAAAGCTCTGATAGAGCAAAAAGCTATCAGCTTCAGATTTCAACTGGGCAAACATTCTAAAGCTATAGAATCGACTCTCATTAGCTGTTCCGAAAGCTCATGGTCATGCAACAAACCATGGATATATGATATGATCAATACATCAATTCACTAGTCATATTTATGATGCTATTCCCCATTTCCAAGTAGCAAATTCAGCATTATAAGACCCAAAAAGAAATTATTCAAGTCATTTCCAAGTAGGAAGCATAAGGAGCATAGTTGTTAATAGCGCACGGCGTGCCATGGCGAAAGGGTCCCCTGGAGCCATGGCGCACGGCGCAGCACACACATTTTTATAGTACGGTACACATGTACAGAAATAAATTATATATTTCATACATCAATATATATTCACATCAATAATGCACAAATAAGTAAATATAAACACTAGAAATAATTTTAATCATCATACCATAAAAGAAACTTGCAAAATAACAAGTCTTAGGAAAAACAAAATAGTTCAAAATATGCAAGATGATTAAACAAATCCTACATTTCTAATTTAACTCGTTTTGCAAGATATTTTAATTTTTTATATTTTTTAATAAATCAGCTGAAATAAAGGTTGGGTTAAAAAGCGAGCCTTTATTTGCCCAGTTTATTTTAAGCCCCAGCCGAAAGGGCTCCGGCTTCACTATGGCGCGCCTCTGCCCCACGGATTATGGCGCAGAATGGCATTGCCATAAGCAACTCAGCGCCATTTTACAAGCCATAAGCAACTCAGTGCCATTTTTGTAAAATGGCGCTGGCCAGCGCAACGTGTGCCATGCGTCATGGCGAGCCATTAATAGCTATGATAAGGAGGCTCTCAGAACATACTGTTTGTTGGGCATCTTTAATTCCCTCAGCAGCAAATGCAACTTGATCCAGGTTGAATGTCTGATTATACAGCATATCGCGCTGACCTTCATACCTAGAAAAATATGTCATTTATATATAAACTGAATGAAGATATTTGAATGTCGATGTGTCGAGCAGTTGGCAATATAGACCGAGTTCAAGTAGACATGGATTTATAATCATATGCACGAATCATAAAATCAAATTTAATCAGGAAGCCAGATGATTACACCAATAAAGCAATAACCAAAGAACATTATAAACATTCCTTATGACTTCTACCTGAAAATGATTTAACAGAGATGCACAAAACATGATTGATTTTCTCCAGGAAGAGAACAATTTCAGTATTAACTGTTGGATCATGCCCCTAAAGACATGTAACCGTGTGCAACGGGCCTAAAACTAATTACAAAAACACAGAGAAAAAAATAAATTGTCTGCCTGAACTGCAATATGTCAAATTTACTTTACCATCAACATTTTTCGCAGGGAACATAACATGCAATGTGTTGTCTACTAATACAGAAACTGAGGGCCCAAAAAGAAATATTTTAGCTTCCATCACTAAGATACCCACCCAACAATTTAGTAAAAGTGCCAGAAGAAGTCTACAACATTTGGGAACCACCAATTTAGTTGATCAAGGACTTTAATACACCATGTAAATAACAAAATAATACCAGTGAACTTTCTTTTTTTCTAATTCCACTTTTAGTTTCCTACTTTTCCTTCCCTAGTTTGCAAACCACGCGTTTGACCCGGTAAAAGCTTCACCTAAGCACCTACAGAGGCCAGGTAACATTTACAATCCAGCAAGTTCAGAAAATGACATAGAATCATGAGAACCTTTACCAGAACTGTGGAACTATATGAAGTGTTGTGTAAGTTCAGAAAACTGCATAAGATCATGAAAATTTTGAAAGTAATTACTGAAAGGTGTGATGGGACGGTAGAACTAGAAACATTCAATTATAGAGTTAGGCATGTGAGTGGGCGGGGTATTACCCAACCTGGGCCCACACCAAAATAAGACCCATTATCATTTTATTTATACCCGACCCATGAAATACCCATTGGGTCTTTGCCCAAGTTATACAATATACCCAAAAGATTGGGTATGGTCTGGGTCTTATGCAGTGCTTCTTGTGTTTTCTTCTTTCTTTTTCTTAATATTTAAAAAATTTCTAAATTTTAGATCAAACTCTAAAATAAAAATTTAACTATTCGAACTTTCAACATGTATAAATTAACTATCATTGTTTGTCCAAACGATTCACCAATATTAATAACTTACAAAAATGAATATTTAACTTCTCACTTAATGTCTTATCCAACTTGCACTCAATTTTGAGTTGATAATGTTTTCACAACTTCACTTCAAACTAATTTTGCTTATTTCATATGTCCATAAGTACTATAGTCGAGTACTGAATACGAAATTTAGATAAAGTATTTAATTGCTTGAGATTTATAGAATATATTAACAAAAATATGATTTGTCTTATTAGTTTTAATGTGAATTTCTTATGAGAAAAAATGTATTCGTGGAAGGGTGTTCATTTGGTGGTAACAAAATGTAGTGTCGTTAAGGGGTGCTACATTGGGACCACAAACATTGTAGGTACAGATATGACTTTATAAACAAAATCTGGATGAATTATAAAGGTCTTTTAATTAAATTTTGTGTGTGATCTTGATTTTCGTAACTACTTTATCATCTTAACTAAAATCAGTCTACATATTGCTAATAAGATCCATTTATTGCTAATAAGAGCCATTTAAATCTTTGACGTTTATAAAAAATTTAAAATGTATTCCTTCTCTCAATTTTAGAAACATAAGTTTTTGTGTATTATATAATCATAACATCACACTTCAAAGACAAGTATGCATAATTTCACCATTTTATTACATTTATCCAGCTCTAACTAAATGATACAGCAACAATACCTCAAAAGGATTCAGCACTTTACACCACTGATTCGGATCCTGAACTACAATCAGATCAAATCGAGTGATGTAGACTACCCAGGAAGAGTAAGACACCTCATCATGTTCCCTATCCTTTCAAACGGCAACTGCCTCTTCTATCTTATAGCAGAATTCACTTCCATTTTTTTGTGTCCACTCAAGGAAATCAATACAGGAAAAAAAATGTAAATAGAGGAAATCACATTCAGTAGCATGATTGTATTCTTAAGGTTAACTCAGATTATACAATTTAGTATGAAGAAAATACTCTATCGGGACTAGTTGACTAAAAACATTACGTAGAATAATCAACCACTATCTCATTGTACGGTATGTAGTTTTGTTTTCTTTCTAATGACTCTTACTTGATAGCCTGATGCCAACATATTTACAACTGAGTTCTTTCAACAAATAAGGAAAAACTAACAAGATCACACCCCAATCAACATGCTAGAAGAATTCGAAGATTAGAGCTCAATTATGAAGTAAAGATTACGTAAGTCAAAACTCTAATGAGATGACAAAACATGCATCTAAGAAGTAATAGCAACTGTCACTGTGATCCAATGGAAACTATGAGACACTTACATTTTTTTTTGCTTAAGAACCCTCATGGCCCTAGCTTTGACCGCCTCTTGAGCTGGACCTGGTCTGGTCTTTTTTATCTGCTCTCTGTATCTCGCTAGTTCAGCATCAAGTTTTTTTATCTTCTCATCCACAGTTTCACCTCTTTTATTGATCTGAAATAATCATAATTTGCATATATGACTTGATACACCATTTGAAAAAACATCAAACAAGGGCAATCAAAAACCTAGAAGACTATAGAAGCATAAACAACTGTACCAAGCAACCATTTTCCAAGCATTGTCGGGAATGACAAATCTTAAGAGTGAACATTTGGAAGATATAATTAAGGGATGGTACCAACTGTAATCAAGGTAAATTACTTTAGGA
Source organism: Sesamum indicum (assembly GCF_000512975.1). NCBI lineage: Eukaryota > Viridiplantae > Streptophyta > Magnoliopsida > Lamiales > Pedaliaceae > Sesamum > Sesamum indicum. The sequence continues at coordinate 13,942,363 of NC_026148.1, read as the reverse complement.
TCAGTTAGCTTTTTGAGTTTCTCATTGAAGTAAATGAACACTAAATTGGTCTCAGCATTTAAAAGCCTAAATATTCCTGAAATCAACCATTAGTCATGCATGATGCATTGTCATGACTCGTAACTTTACCTATCATTTTGTACGTGTATCACTAATTCATCAATAAATCATCTTGGACATAAGACCTCCTCTGTTCACAGGATTACTCTGAAGGAACAGATTACTGACATACCAATAGTAAAACACACAATTTAAAAATTGTAAGGTCCTAAAACACATATCTATACATTATAAAATATGCTCTCAAACCCACAAAATAAAATCCTAAGACAAAAGGCAAATGGGCCGACTCTATTGCTAAATATTAAGGGGAAAAGAAAGAATCACAAGCAAACAAACACACAAAATCACAACTTAAAGCTGTAAGACAAAGGAACCTAAACTAGACAGAATCAGTCCAATTACGAACCCGATCGGAGGCATCTTGAACTGATGGAGGGGGTTCTTTATCTTTCTTCACCCCGAACACCCTCCTCATCTTTGCTTCGTATCAGAGAATCCCCTTCTTCTTCTTCGGGTGCGCGTTCTGCTTCTTTCCTATATACTTGCAATGAGAATTAGGGCTTCAAAATTGATCCAAAGTTCGTATCTATGCGTATGAAATCTGCAAGAAAGATAAATTCCTTGGACAGAGAGAGAATCAATGAAGTAAACTGCAGTTATTAATATTATATTTGGGAGAACAGGGCTAAAGGTTTAAGAACTTTCCAAGTAAATACTGCAATTTGATTTACAAGTTTCTCGGACCGCATGCGCACGTGCTCAGCACGTACCGGGATTTGGGCCACCCATCTCTCCGGGCCGGGTCGGGCTTGAGTCCAACGTGTGCACTATCTATACTGTTACACCTCGTTTGGTTCGTGTGATGGATTAAGTATGATGAGATTCAGTTGTACATAGAATGAATGATATTAATTTCATTAATCGTCATATGTTGTTTGGTTTGATGTATTTGTAATGTGTGATATTTCAAATAATAATATAAGTTGTGTTTGGTTGAAACAATTGCAAAGTATGATAAAACGTAGAAAAAGATGGTTGCGTTCGCAGGCGGACGGCAGCAGACCGGCGCGCGGACAGGAAGACGGCAGCAGACGCCCCAGCGCTCGCAAGCCGACGACAGCAGACAAGCGCTCACATAGGCAGTAGGCAGCAAACACCCCAACACACGTAGGTCGACGGCAGTAGACCGGTATGGACGCAGGCCGATGGCAGCAGACAAGACAAGACAAGCAAACCCCTGCCGATGTGCCCACGCGTGCCTAGGCCTACCACTGCCTACGGGCGCGTGCGCAGGCAGACGAGAGGAGACGCACGCATGCATAGGCAACATCTGGCCGACCCTGCAACCATGCACAGGTGTCACGGGCGTACTCTTTTGTCTCGTAGAGGAATATATTTTTCGCCTGTGCAGCGTCTCATGTTACACCCAACCTTCGACCAGCCTTCGCACATCTCAAAGTTAACCGGCTGTCCGTCACGTGTCTTAACACTGAAGTTCGCTAGCACGACATCTAAACGCACACCTGCGAGGCACCGCGTGCCCTTGCACTTGCCTATCCAAAATGCACATGTTTACCGAGGCTCTCGGCACGCCCGCCTTAGCGTCTCTTAGCGGCCGGCCCCAACTAGCTAGTCTGCCGCTATGTGTCTTGCCCACAATCTTGGAACCTGGCAACGCATTCCTTGATGGCAAGGAGCATCTTCGCTCCACCTCGGCATTACGGCGCTCCGCATGAGCCCACAACGCCCGTCTCATGCCCAACGCTCACTCGATGCATCCTCGGCGCACGCCTTCGTCGTGGCCGTCTTTTAGGCCTCCCCCGACATGCATTCTTGCGTTTCGGCTTGGGTTCATAATATACACACAATGCAGCGTCGCCCCACGACCGCTCATTTTAGCCAACGAACCCCCATGGATGGCTAGAACTCGATATCGCGTGCCATGAGTTGGATCACGAGGTCTTGGAGTGCTTGCCTCGATCACCCATTCGCACGAGAGGTGTTGCCCCTGATATCTCGCAACCCGGGGAGCAACCTTGGGCGTCACAAGGAGCCTCTCGGCCGCTTTTGCACCCAACGTAGGCCATCCTAGCTCTACGCTGCTCGTCATGTTCCCATGCCTTTCGGGGACTCTAAGCACTCCTTTGAGATGCCTAGAGCCGGCTCTTGAAGGCCCCCATTATGCCCCAAAGATGATGCTCATTTAGAGCACGGGGAGGGCTAGCTGGAGCTCACCACTGCATGCCCCCCTTATAATAGGCTTAAAAACATTTTCTCTTGTTCCATGAGTAGAGACTTGCAATGGCCGAGGAGTGCACTTTTTCTGGATCTCCCTCAACTGACATCTAAATAACGTGCTGATTGAACCGTAGCGTAGCCTACGAATTCCACATCATAACTCTAGAGTTTCAGCCCCATCAGATCATCCATCGCTGAAGAATTGCCCACGCAATACTCTGAAACTACAGTTTCGCCATTGCACTAGCAGACTCTGAACATCGTCGTCGTTTCCTACTCAAACAGAATCGTCTACCTCTGAAACATCTTGGAGGTACTCCTAACACTCCAATGATCTCGCCATTGAAATAGTTCTGCAACGGCCATGGATGACTATCGTGGGTCTTGCGGTCGGGCATATTTTCGGTCAGGTCCACAAGGACGTCGATGGCGATCAAGGCAATGGTCCCAAACGATGGGCGCCGCACACCGAGGCCACAGGCTAAAGACTGCCCGCCCACCGACCGAGGTACGTGTGTTGGATTTTTGTTATTTCACGCACGGCACGATCTCTTTTACGCAGCAGCAGGACTTGGTGTGGCACACGCATGTTCATCTGGCACATGACTGGTGGGGGTGCCTGTGAAAGGTGTGAGAGTGTGGGGCCACACATACTTGCCCTTGGGTCAAGCGCTGGGATGTGGTACTTGGACTCCGCCCGTCTCGATTGTACATGACGCGAGGGGGCAAGGATTTGGCCATTTTTTCAGGACTCGGGCAAAATAAGATAAATGAGGAGGGGGCCGGTGGTGCCGGGGCTCGCACTTCGGTTGCCTCCAGGCTGTTTCAATCTTTCAGAGAAAAGGGGGAGGAACCTGGAGGAAGGGGAAGGGACGAATCGAAACGAAAAGGGCTGAATCTCAACGAGTCATGGCAGCAAAACCACTCTGTCACTTACAATACCCCGTCGCAGATTGAAGTCGTCTGCAAAGGATTCTGCTCGCTGCTCGATGGGAATTGTACTTCAAAGTGGCCAATGCGGCTCGTAAGCCACAATGGCTTGGCCAACGACACGTGCCCTTGGGGGCCCGAGGGCCCCTATTGTGGGTCGGCAAGCGAATGGCGAGCGTATGTGTCGCTTCTAGCCCCTGATTCTGACTTAGAGGCGTTCAGTCATAATCCACGGTAGCTTTGCGCCAAGCTTTTCAACCAAGCACGATGACCAATTGTGTGAATCAACGGCTCCTCTCGTACTAGGTTGAATTATTATTGCGACACTGCCATCATTAGGGTAAAACTAACCTATCTCACGAGCTCACGTTCTCTATTGATGGGTGAACAATCCAACACTTGGTGGATTCTGCTTCACAATAATAGGAAGAACCGACTCCGAAGGATCAAAAAGCAACATCCCTATGAACGTTTGGCTGCCATAAGTCAATTATCCCTGTAGTAACTTTTTTGACACCTCTAGTTTCAAATTCTGAAGGTCTAAAGGATCGTTAGGCCACACTTTCACGGTTCATATTCGTACTGGAAATCAGAATCAAAGTAGTTTTTACCCTTCTGTTCCACACAAAATTCCTTTTCTCATTGAGCTCATATTAGGACACCTACGTTATCTTTTAACATATGTGCCGCTCCAGCCAAACTCCCCACCTGACAATATTTTCCTCCCGGATCGGTCCGTCGGGCGAGCCTTGGGTCCAAAAAGAGGGTCGATGAAGGTATTCTTTTTTAAGTTATTGCATTTTAACATTGTAATGTGTGAATAATTATAAAAGATAGAAAAATCTTCAAAACGTCACATGTTAATGATGTTGCTTTTTATTTTTAAAAATATTATCAAATAATATTGTAGCAGGTTTTGAGACGATGAATAAAACGTCATTGATCTAATTTATTTGAGCCTCGGTATAAGCAACGTTATCTGGAATAAAAAACAAGGACGTATAATAAATTTGCTTCGACTTTATAGCAAATTTTGCTACGGGTGCCCTTCCCAAAATAATTATATATAAATCAAATTTAGAGGGTATTTGACTCAGTTTTTAAGCTCCTCAAAATATTTTATAAGAGGTTTGAAAGCTTATAAATTTTAAATATTTGTTTGGCTATTTCTATTTTAAAAAGTTTATAAAATCTCAAAATAAGGTATTTTAGATCTTATAAGCTCCTTAAATGAAAAATTAACTTTTCTAATTTTTTTTAATCTTATAAATTACATAAAATTAATACACTATAGGACAAAAGTAACCCTATTCATACACTCTCTCACACACACTCTCTCAACACACCCACACACTCTCTCCTCTCTCTTTCTCTCTCTCACACACACACTCAAACATACACACTCCTCTCTCTTTCTCTCTCTCACACACACACTCAAACATACACACACTCAATTTTATTTTTTTTTTGGATTTTTCTAACATTCAAAAAAAAGAAAATACTTCATTATTTAAAAATAAATTATTATGGTTAAATAAAAATAAGATTGGTATTGATATTATATTTATTTAAAAATATAAATTCAAGACACCACAAATTGTACGACTAGAAATAATCATTGCATTAATAAAGAAAATATCAATTATATATCAATATTAATATTTGACTAGCATGAATGTACATATGTATTATTTCTATTCAAAAGTTAGGTAATAATTCCTCATTTTCTTTTTTATATTGCAAAAAATTTATCTATTAAACTTTTATTCGGAATTAAACTAATGCGTATTATTTATAAAAACGTTTTATTTTATTTTTTAAACAGAATATGTCAAAAAATAATAACTTATTTGATTCTAATGGTAACATATCCAAATTTAATTATTTTACCAATTAAAAATCTTATTATGATGTTTTCACATTTTATTTTATGTAAACAGTTTAAGAGCTTATTTTTAAAATAAGATCATAAAACATCTTATAAAATTGATGTAGGAACTTATAACATGTTTTGAAAAATAGGAGGCAAACCGTTGGAGGTGGGTGTGCAAGAAAGCAAACCATGTTAGGTTGCATCTATCTATTCTTGCCAAAAATGCTGGGGATGTATTCTTGGTTTGCAGGCTGATTAAAGAACAGTTCACCTATTTTGACCAGTGAAAGAACTGAGATAGACTATGGGCTTAAGCACAAACATTACAAGAAAAACAACACAGAGACTGCAGTCTGCAGCTGAATTCACATAATAAATTCTTCACCAGCACAAATTTGTATAAGATCAAGAGCTCACATTGAAGAAGGTCCTTTATATAGAAGGGAAGATAAAACACCAGAAAAATGTAAAGACATATGGAAAAAGGACCATTGTTTGTAACTTAAGTATCGAATTTGATGATAAAATGGAAAGGGCGAATCCTTCCCAGCTATTTGAGCTACGCCACATTTGATTTTAGACCAAGTGAGTTCCGTGTCTTTCCAACAAACAAGTCCTTAGATTTCATTATGCCAGGAAGGCGTCCGCCGACGGTCAAGCACATGAATTGTGCGATTCCTTCTCTTCTGCCAAGTGAAACAATTGCCACATCTGAAGCGGGCTTGTACGTAGACAGCTTTCTCGAATTTTCTCCCCTTATTAACTTCTTCAAGTTCTTAGCAGTCAGCATGGCGTGCGCCTGAGCTAGATATCCTTGTTTGAGCTCCTGTTAAGATAGTCGGAGGAAGTTCAGGAAACAAAGCAAACTAGTACTTCATTTCTCCACTATTTGTCGAAAAGAATACACCAAGGTACAACTGCCATCGACTTCATATCACGATAAAAGCAGGTATAACACCGACGCATGAAGTAAAGTTTCCACCAAATGGTGGTATACATGGATTGTGACCAAGCAGAAGACAAACCAGACCTCATAGATATGGTTTCACTTCCATGTATGAGTTCCTCCTAGATTCTATGTTTAAATTGACCTTGTGAACATACCAAGCCTAGGTAGTATTATGTAGGTTAAGTAAGTAACCTTTCCTTCCTTCTCCCAAAGTTATTCTTCCTATCAGGAAGGTTTTGAGGATAAGTGCATAAAAACCCCTTCAAGATTGCTAATATATCAAAAAAAGATTGAGAAATTTCAGTAATACGGTAGAGGGGGCAGTGAAAGTTTTCAGGACAGGGGTTCTTTATGCATAAACCTATGGAATGTCCCTGTAATTTCCTTTTTATAAAGGTTTATCAACGAGATTTACTCTTCCGAACTAAGACTATAAAACCTTTCATGTCTATCTTTCACGCAATTAATAAATCAATAACCAGTCCAAGGATAGTAGAACAAAATGAGTTAGAAGTTAATTGCTGGTTTAAGTTCTGCTATTTTGCTAGATGATGTAATAGCAATCATTGTTTACATTCAACAACGAGTATCATGCCCCAAAGCCCATATCCAACACATCCATAGTTTAGTTTGACGATATAATGTCTATATATGTAAAGCCATATAATGATAAAGAAGATAGACTTACAGGAACATCGGTGATGTCACCAATAGCAAAGATATTACCGTGACCCTTGACCCTTAATGTAGCATCAACCTTTAGCCTCCCATGATCATCTAAGCAGTCCTTCAGAATAGTCTCCTTTAGCCACGACGAACCAACAGGATTGCCAGCACAAAGGAAATGGCAATCAGCTATGATGGTCTCTCCACCTGATGTCTCATAAGTACCGTCTGATGCAGATTCCAAGTTGACAGACTGACCCAAGATGACTTCAACCTTCTTTGAAGTTAGCCAATCCAGTGCTTTTTTTCCCGCCTTTTCTCCGATAAATTCAAGTAACCTTGGTCCTTTATGCACCAGCGTTACCTTCTTATCAGGGAAGTCAACAACAATTTCACCTGCTAGTTCTACACCAGTGGGCCCCCCTCCAACGATCAAAATTGACTTCGCGGATTTTATCTTTTCATGCTCTGCAACCAGAAGAAAAGTCAGAAGCCAGCAAATATTGAGCAGCAATTCATTTGTGTTATTAAAATGAAGACTCTTAAAGTGCAAGATCTGAATTTCTTCTCCAGATACAGGTGATACCCCAGGCAAGTCAAGATTTAGCTGACCTAGGAAAGAGATCAAGGTGATTATGAAGGAGGCCAAATAATAAGGACTCGTAGTTGTTCATGTTTTTAAGGTGCAATTTTGGTGAGTATATTGCTGCTATGATTTCAGTTAGATCGCGTCCCAAGAATAGGGCCTACAGTAAGGATCCTACTTTTGGGGCGTGACAAGGTAGATGCGGAATCATTATCTACAGCTGTGTTATTCTATTTCTTCACCTGTTTGGTAGTAATTAAGTCTCTCGTCTTTTGTGTATCCACCGGAACTTGTATGACCAGTTGCAACCACAAGATAGTCATATGCAATTAGGCGGCCTTGTGCAGTCAGAACTTCATTTTCAGTGATGTTCGTCGCAGGAGATGCAATAACACGAGCTCTAGAAAGGTACTCCAAGTGATTAATCACTATTCTTTTTGCAAATGAGGGTTCAACCCTTGCTCGCAAACCTGCCCAAGGGAGTTCAAAGTATTCCTTCCTGCAATAAAGTTGAAAAATCAAAGAAACCAATATCAGAAATGTATTTTTAACTCATGAAAATGAGATCATAGAACACCCCACACTGTCCAGAGAATTACACAGCTATTCAAGCACAGCATATCAGTCACATGAAACCAAACAAACTGAGATGGCAGACCAGGGGTCATCTTCAACATGAAGCCAACTCTCCGTCCCTGGTGACTTCTAAATCCCCAGAGTAACCTTTGACTCTTCACCAGAGTCATCCCACAAGACCAATCATGGGTACAATACATCACGTTCCGACTTCAGTTCCATAAAACTGCTTGTAGTCCATTCTATTTTGAGGTGAACTATCAAGGCATAACCTGGCTTAAAAGTCAAATCTAACTGCAGTTCAAGTTTTAGACGTGCTTATGAAATATATTTCCACACGTTCAAGTATTAAACATGAAAGATTTCTCCCAAAATGCCATCTAACCTTGCATCCTAACCATTTAGAGCATTGAGAAGACAACTGAAACTAAGATTTGATACGGAATACTTTCCCTAGTCAGATAAATTTTCCCTCCCAAACTTCTGTGGCAGATAGTTCATACCCAACCAAGTAACCAGCATTCGTAAACCAGAATACACCGCCAGTTCAGAACACATTTTATGTCACCACAGTTGTTTCCATATCCAAATACAACTCAATTTCTAACACAATTCAATGATAAATGTTGGAGATTTATTCTATTCAACAAGAAACATGCAATAAAATTCAGTAATTTAGCAACTTCAGCCTCTAGATAAATTATTCCTACAAGCCACAAGACATTAGCATCGATACCACCGGATCCCACGATACTTATAGGCTAGACTCTATAGATGATTACCCTGCATTCATCTCACCTGCTAAACTCATAACATTCACAGCCCACCCCATCTCTATAAACAAAATTTTGATAAGCTGAAACTATTTGGTAAGCAAAATCCACAATCCAATAAAGTAAATCACAACTGAAACACATAAATTAACCACAAAACACAAAAGGGCGGCCATTAAACTTAATTCCGTATCACCATAACAAAACATCAGCCGAGATATATATACAAAGAGAAAATCAACGAAAGCTTACGAATCAATGAGAAAAACATCCGCATGATCTTGAAGGGTTTTGGCGACAAGAGAGCCGGCCACTCCGCCTCCAATCACCACCACTCTCTTCTTCTCTCCGCTGAATCCGTCCATTAATCAAGAACCCCTTCCCGTATCTTCAGAAAAATACGAAGAACAAAAATCCTAGAATCAAACCCAAAACCCTTAGCCCCACAAACAAACTAAGACTAACAAAGACGACCAAAACCAAGAACCCTTCTTTCTCTTCCCTCAAACAAAAAATCAACGCAAAAAACCCAAAACCCACCAACTCTCAAACAAGATAGAGCGGAAAACACGATCAACAAAGAAGCAAAAAAAAGCCCAAACCTGTTTGTACGTTGAAATGTATATCTGTAAAGTGAGAGAGATATTCGCCCTCTTTATATATAATAAAATAAAAATTGCTAGAAGAATCTATCTAAAGCAAGAGAAAACAGTTGAAATTCCTGACTATTTCCTCCGAGATGAATTGGAGACAGCCAGTCTGGACGCAGAGAGAAGAATGGTTGTGGTTGTTCATCGTTTACTCAATTAAAAATTTCATAGGCGACGAAACCGCGGGTTGCGCGGGGGAGTCAGGTCAACGCTGTTGAACACAATTTTAAAATACGACAATGCAATAATACCAACAACATATATTTTCTTATTAAATAAATGCATTAGAAAATGTCATTTTTGCTGCTGATAATTCATAGCATTCAAAAAAAGAATAGAAAAAAATAGCAAGAAATCCGTTTTTAATATTGTAAATGAGTAAATTATTCTTTTATAAAAAAAAATAGTAATTTGCTCATTTGAAATACCATAGAAAAGTAAATTGCATTAAACCCAGAGTGAATATCCCTCGTGCAATGAGACACTAATTGTGTCGCCTATCATATTACTTAACATCGTTTGTTGATGTGGTAGTAAATTGAATGAGGAGTATAATGAAAAAATTATCATTGACATGCATTGCTTCCCGAGTCAGATATTCATAGTGCGAGAATTTCTTAGAGAGAGAGTAATGACTTGTCTTGTCAATGAATAATGAAGTGAAGTCGATCTAAAAAATAATATACGGAGTATTTATAATTGTGTTGTTAGTTTTATAGTGTGATAGGATGTATGTGTTTATCGTATGGCCCGTATGTACAAATAATTTTTATATCCTTGTAAATAAACAAATATTACTAATATATACATCATTTTGTGAAAATGAAACCCCTTGTCTGGATGACTGGTGATGCTAACACGCGATTCCTTATAAATTACAAGCAAAGAACTCGCACAATTTCTAGTCCCAAACCATTCTTTTGAAATATTAATGATGTTGACTTACGTTCCACATCAATCCCAGACGGGAGAGTTCATACGGGTTACAAACCTCAGCACCTCCTTCCTAACGATACAACTTTTCAATGACACGCTCGTAAAATTTCAACTAAAATAAACAATAACTCATTGTAAATATATTAAATTTGGGGTAAATGCATTTTTTATCCTCGAATATAGTAACTAATGCAATTTTAGTTTTCAAACAATTTAAGATTGTAATTTTGATCCTCAAACTTTAATTTTTTTTTGCACTTTTGGTCCTTCCTTAATTTTTCATTAAACTTAACGGAAACTTCATTCAAAATAAAAAAAAAAAAGAAAAAATGCTATTTTTCTCTCATTTTATGCTGTTTTTCAAGTTGTAATCCATACCCATTTTTTTCATTTTTCTTCAAACTTTAAAAGACAATAAACCAAAAAAGATAAATTTAAACAACAAATTTTTTAAATAATCTTAACAAAAAAGTGTGAATAAATTTTAGAATAGTTATTTATTTTTTAATTTATTTTATTTTAAAATTTGAAAAAAAATAGAAAATAAATCCATCGAATTACAATTCAAAAAATACTACAAAATAGGAGGAAAATAATAATATTTTTTTCATTTTAAATGAAATTACAGTTAAGTTTAACTGAAAAGTTAACGAAATGACAAAAAATACCAAAAATATTAAAGATTGAGTACCAAAATTACAATTTTAAATTGTTTAAAAACCAAATATTTACATTAATCATTATATTTGAGGACCAAAATTAAATTCAGTACAAAAAAAAAAAAAAACAATAAATCATGGAAAAGAACATCGATCAGGTCGCATATATCACCCTTTCACATTAATCATGATTTTCCTTTATTTAATTGTGTGACTTTGCAATCAAAATTAAAGTATGAACAATCATGTATACGCCCCATTGGCGTCATGCATGACCATGCTATGCTATCATATTCCATTTATATATATATATATATATATATATATAAAATAATACCACGACAACTTGAATTATTACAACACACTTGAGACTTTTTAAGTATTGATGCCACGTGATTCATCTACTCACGTCATGGAATGCCTTTGCTTTTAAACCCTAATTAAGTTGTATGATTAACTATAGTTAATGTCGCGATTTAAAATACATAATCGTAGTGAATAGTTATCGATCATAGTCCCACACGTGATTTTTGCATGTGACGGTTACGATGTCTGCTGTAACTGAAATGTTGTGGATAATTAAGTTTGTGCACCGATTTATTAAGAATGGTTAGTAATAGGTAATAGTGAATTTCCGCAGAGTGTTATTGATGTCGTTTCGCGTTCGATCGGTGCCCCCATGTATTTGCGGAATATTGTAGATCGAACTCGTCATCTATAACTGGTGTGGCACGTTTTTGTCTACATTAGTCGTTAATTTATATTTTAAAAAAAATAACAATTCTAATTTATATTTAAGTGTAATTATAATTTTGTTAATTGAAAAAATATCTTTTTAAAAGAGATAATATGAAATAACTTTTTTTTTCATTAGATTTTATGTGAAAGATAAAAATATGTTTGAATTAGTATGTTTTATGACATATTTTTTTTATTGAAAAAACGTGATAGAATGAAATATATTTGAATCGGAATATTTTGTAATTTTTTAGGGATAATACACTCCCTCAAAAAATTAGTGTATTTACACGTAGACCCTTTATGATTTGAGAAATTACATTTAGTACCCCTAGTGTTTGTTTATGTCTAATGAATAAGTATCCCCATCAGTCCATATTCATTGAATTTTTTTATATTACTAAAAAAATAGGAAGAAATCTATATTTACCTTCGATTAACTTATTACAGACTTACAACAGGTCGAATAGATTCTTTTATGACCAAATTACTCGCATACATCTTCATGATTTAATGCATGTGAGAAGGTATATCTTCATCGATTTAAGGCTAGTTTAGTCCGCAAAAAACTATTTGACCTGCAAATCCAATTTTTTTTGTTAATGTCAGCAAATTCAGTTAATTTTGACTATCGATGTGACTTATTTGTTAGACTGAAAAACACATCGGGAATGCTAAATGTAATTTTTCAAATTACAAGAAATTTATGTGCAATTATATCAAACCTCAAGAAAGAAGAGTGTAATTATTCTTTTTTTTCTTACCAAGTACATGATATAATAAAAATATGTCTGGACCAAGATTTTTAATGATAATTTATCGTACAAAAATAATGATAGAAGGAAAATGTGTTCGCATCCGGATATTCTGTGATATTTTTTTATCGAAAAAAAAAAACATAATATTTTACATGAAAATAGATGATATGGAAAGAACTTTGCAGAATTGTATGAAATTGGAAGTAGACCTTTCACAGTGGAAAAATAAACACGTCTAGAATAGCTTAGTTCATGCTTCCCACATCGATATTTCACAAACAAAGTCAAATTAAACATCGAATAGTCTACCAACTGAATCTTGTACATATCCAAATTAACTAATTAATATATTATTTTTATATTAGACTACCTCAAGAATATTCTTTTTCTTTCTAGAAAGCTCCAAAGAAGAAATAAACAAAAACTCGATACAAAAATTAGGTGCGACGTACCATCACTAAAATATTTATTTTATTAAAATTTTAATATAAAATATATTTTAGACCCAATAATATTGGAACGGGCAACCGTTCTCGTGTTGCATCTCTTTTGAAGAAAAAGCCAAAAGTTGTGTGTACAAAAGTCAAACCAATTGCTTTAAGAAGGGTCTAGGCTCTATTATAGTCTATTTTTATTATGATTACTCTCCCTTTACTAATATATTAATTGATTGGGGGTAAATATTGCATTTTATGTTCTACAAATTAGTTTTTTCAGCAATTCTGGTTCTATATATATATATATATATATATAATTTAGCACATCGTATCTCATAATTTTAAAAAATTACAACTCTAATCCTAAACTTTAATTTCGTTAAATTTATACTAAAATAACTTTAATTCTCCTCAACGTGCTATTTTCTGAAGAAATTTAATGAAATTAAACCTTGCGACAAAAAACATAAATTCTTGGGAGTTATGGGTTGTAATATGGTGAGCTAAAAAATAATAGGATCAAAATCGCAAAAAGACTAACTTGTGGGATAGACTATAATTTTCTAATAACTGGGATTGACTATTTAAGTTGTGGTTGGGCCTTCATGTGGCGAGGGGACGTTTAGCCTACAACGGTTCTGTGGGCCTGAGCATCCTTCATCGTTGAGTGGGGCTGTTTGGGCCTCCTCTTGGCCAATCAATTTTTAGGGGTATAAAATATAATAATGATATGATGATGATAATATAATAATAATAATAATAATAATAATTGAGATGGACTTATGGTAAAACTATTTTTGCTGTAAATACATAGGATGAACCAAAAATTAAAAATTGAGAACGATGAACCAAAAAAGAAAAGGCTAAAAATCTCATAAGTTAAATAAAATGCAATTTTTTATCGGATGAAAAAAATAAAAGGTAATAATAATTCGTATTATATAATTTGATGAAGAGTTCTGAAAAAAAAAGGAATAAAGTGCATAATTTTTTTGGATTATAGGACTAAATATATTTAGCCTGTAAAGTTCGGGACTAAATGTGAAATTTTCCTATTGTATGGGATGAGAAGTGTAATTTTGCCAAACATATAAATTACTTTTAAGGATAAATATCACTTTTAGTTCCTTAACTATGTCACTTATCCATATTTGGTCCCTCTTTTTTCTTTCTCATCAGATTTAGTCCCTTAAATTTATAGATTCCATTAATTTTTGTCCCTTTCGTTATCTATTCGTTAGCTTTAATGGATTTGTCAAGAAAAAAAAATTGCTACAAAAATGACTAGGAATCAGGACTTAGCATGAAGGAATGGGTAGCCTCACCACTCTACCAAGTACATACACTTCTTAGATATTTTACTAAATGAAATATTTTTTATAATAATGTAAAATAAAAAAATATTTAAAAGTCATCTAAAAAATCATGCTAAAATTTTTTAAAATCGACCAATATTAATCGTTGTCATCCGATATATCCTGATAATAAAAATTAAAATATAACCAACTAAAATATCACAAAAATCAAATAATGTCATAGATTTTTTATGGGTTTTGATTTATGATATTGTTTGGTATTTGTATTATTTTGGTTAGGTATATTTTAATTTTTGTTATTAGGTTATATAGAATGACAATGATTCGTGTTGGTTGATTTTAAGATTTTTTTAACATGATTTTGAGATGCTTTTTAACATATTTTTTATTTTATAATTATGTTTAAAAAATATTTCATTTAGTAAAATGGATAAGTGTTGTATTTAGTGGAGTGGTGAGGCTATTCACTCTTTCATGTTAGGTCATGATTTCAAATCCTTTTGGCAGTGTAATTTTTTTTTTTTTTTTTTACAAATTCGTTAAAAGAGAGTGGTAGGGACCAAAATTTATGGAATCTATAAATTTGAGGGACTAAGTCTGATGAGGAGGAAATATGAGGGACCAAATGTGCATAAGTGATATAATTGAGGGACCGAAAGTGATATTTACCCTTACTTTTAACATTATAAATAATTATAATAAATAAATATTTTTTTTAATCATGTGTAGACAAATTAAATTTGTGCCCGATAAAATTGCACCACGTGGAAAATAATATAATAAATATCAATTTTTATTTACATTTTGAGCATTTAATCAAATTTAATTCCTAAAGTAAATAATTAATTAATCGATATTAATATTTATTTTCCGTCCAATCAGATGACGCCATGTGGTAAATATGAAAAAGTTTTCCACCCTACCGCTATAAATAAGAGTATTTTCCAACAACTCAAACGCACACAGAATTGAAGAGACAATCAAAGATACAAGAAAGAAAGCATTCAAGAAGTCTCAAATCCTCTCAAGTAAAAGTCAAGAAAATCCATGATGTTTCAAGTAAAGTCAAGGCGTTCGTCACGAAAATCACTCAAAGTCAACATTTGATTCGTGAAGAAGTCGAAGGACCTGCGAATTAATATTGTCAAGATACATAACCAGCTTGGTGGAAGATCAAAGCGTCAAATCTACCAAAAAATATTCAAATCCAAGTCAAATATTCCAAATTTATAACGTTCAATACGAGAATAAGTCAAAAGAATCATATATTAACGTTATTGAAGATTCGAGCCAACATTGAAGGAGATGGAACCGTCAAGTTCCACCTTCGAAGTTGCCAAAATTGAAGATCACATTTTAAAGCAAAGAATCAGATGTTCCAAGTAGAGATTTTGTATTCACGAAATATTTGATTAAATCCAAAAATCATTTGTAATATCTTTCTTGTTTCAATAAATTCAAAAACACACAATTTGCTTTACACCATGGTTATACAAAACTTAGGTATTGACATCAATATTTTTTATGGTTTTAACTGTGGTTATAATAGTATTTGATTATGACTAATATTTTGGTCTCGCTTACAAAAATAATTATTAATAATCATTATACAATTGTTATCAAAAGCATTTATCACATATTTTATTTTTGAATCATGATAATTATTCATAACAAATACGAATGAAAACATATAGAAACAACTCTTCATCAAATTATATCATATGTATGATTTTTACCTTTTTATTTTTTCATCCCATAAAAAATTGCATTTTGTTTAACTTATGAGATTTTTAGCCTTTTCTTTTTTGGTTCATCATTCTCAATTTTCAATTTTTGGTTCATCCTATGTATTTACACCAAAAATATTTTTACCATAAGTCCATCTCAATTATTATTATCATCATCATCACCATCATCATTATTATATTTGGTATCTCTAAAAATTGATTGGCCCAAGAGGGAGCCCAAACAACCCCACTCAAGGATGAAGGATGCTCAGGCCCACAGTTAGGTCCAAACTTAAGAGCCTCCTTAGGCCGCCACAAGGGCATCCACGCCAGCCAACATCAAAGGATTCCCCATGTGGTCAGAATGGATTTAGTTACCTCAGTGAGGACACATGGCGATTCTAGCCAAGAATAAATCTTACCTAACCTAAGATCTCGTGATTCTGACTAAGTGAGGCGCCTCCTTAACAGCTTGCTAAATATTCAAGGATGCCTTCATCCGTAGAGGACATGCCTATCCGTAGAAGACCTCATTAACCCTAAAGAAGGTGGGATGCAGGCGATAACTACCTCTCAAGTCCATGGGGATCTGACGTTATCCTAATAGATGGATGAGACTATCTATAAATTTCAAACCCCCCCATCGAAGAAGGGTGTTTTTTTCAACTACACTTGCACACAAGAAAGCCAACACTCTACTATATTTATATTGCTTTATTGCTCTACTATTCTCGATTTCTTATTCACATACTCACTTGAGTATTGGAGTAATAACGAATTTTTTACAGGTTCCCGTGCTAGAATTTGCAAACCGCAACCTAAAGATCTTGAGTTGGACCATTTTTAAAATGAGTATTTTTTTTGCCACATCAATTGGCAACATCCCTAGGAACATAGATTTAGGATGTGATCATGGATGCTTCCAATGTCATAACTGAAAGGCGGGAAAGACCGACCAACAGGTTGTGGACAACAAAACCCTCTAGGTTATTGGCACACCCCATCACCTCTACCTCACAAAGGTACACAAAAATCGATCCCACTGATCCTATCGATCCTGCCCCTATTAGCTCTTCGTTTGACACCTATTTTCGAGAGGCTATTACCATTCCATTCAATATGCTATAGGAGATGATTGCGTCGGCTGCCTTCAATGGAACCTCCAGCCTCTTCAGTCCTTTTACCTAACATGGACACCACAACCAATCGCCCCATGAATGAGTTGGGAACCCTATCACAAAACCCCCTCCTAGAGTGGAAATAAAACACCCACTCCAGTAGAAGGAAATCCATGATTACTAGAAAACACATGTGGACCAACTTTAGTATGGGCTCTAGAAAGTGCAAAAAAGCTTGTTCAAGGGCCCCCTTAAAGGAGCAATAAGGTATCCCCTTCAATGAAGGGGTCATGGTAGATGAACTCTCAGCCAACTGTCGAACCCCAAATATGGAGCAGTATGATGGGTCTATAGACCCCTAGGAGCACTTCTCCCCCTTTGAGTATGCCGCCATCTTCCATCGATATGCCAATGGGGTCAAGTATCGTGCATTTGTGACCATCTTCACTCGTCCACAATAATAGTTTAACCAACTGCCCTTGGATTCCATTCTGTCGTTCAAGGAGTTTCCCTCCATGTTCCTCTACTATTTGCCAGCAACAAGCGACACTGAATGAACCATAAGCCTCTTCTTGGTTTAGCAGAGGGAGGCAGAGTCCCTAGGGAAATATTTCTAGACCCTGTTCGAGAGAAAAAAAGGGTCATCCGAAGGATCACAAGTGGATCTGTTAAGGAAGACTCACACAGAGTGGTCGAAGGGCTCTCTATCGTAGAGTGGGAGCAATGTAAACGCTCTTATCATTTTGTTTGTTCCCATGGAAAGACATGGGCTACTTTTTTATACTCTCGAAACTCTAAAAATATAATCTTCATTGTTCTATTTGTAAAGTTTCATTTAATTCATTAATACTCTTTGTTTATTTTTTTCAAAATTTATTTTAAATCCTTTTTGAATTTATTATCATCCAAATTTATTATTGTAAGCTTGTTCGTTAAATTATTATTTAAGTTTATTATATAACCTTAACTATTATTTTTTCTTAGTTATGATTTTTTGTGTGATTTAATTTATTATTTATTTATTTTATAATACAACCATACATGTAAGTAATTGTTCAAAATAAAACCTCTATCTCATAAAAGAATAAAAACAAAATAGGCACAATTGGGACTGATACAGGCCTAGTTCGGTCCTGGTTCGACTCTCAGTCCGGTGATTCATAGACTGGGTCTGAATTTGTAAATGGAGCAATTGGGGTCCATTTAAAGACCTAGGACCGATCATGAACATTAGTGGATTGGTCTTGACCTGCGCTTTTCCGGATTGGTCTGTGCCGGTCCTGAGTTGGCCCATCTTACTATGCATTTTGGGAACAATTAGTTAAACCCCTGTAGTTAGGTTGCACATAGGTTGGTAGCCATAGTTTGAAATGTTTCAAGTCAATGACCTCAAAATTGGGTATCGGAGTCCTATAAAGACTTGCACTAAGTATTGCGTTCACAGGGTAAGTGTCGCATTTCATCAACAACAGATGTGAGTTATCTATACAATTTTAGTGGGTTAGTTGGCAAAGTAGCCGAAAGACTAAACTGACTCACGTGAATCATCATATGGAAGCATTGGAGGGTTAACCGATATGACTGGAATTATCTCTTTGGATAGTACAGAATTAGTCCTCGAACTTGAAAAATCATGACAATCGCATGTATATGAAGACTGTTTGATTTGGTGGTAGGTGACTTCGTCTTTTGATATGATCATTACACGCCTTGTCTAGTGCAGTTGAAGTATATAGTGAGAATGGTGGATTTCAAAAGAGAATTTATCTCTTGTCAGTATTTGACAGAATGTCTCATATGCACTTTGAGATTGTTCAAATGCTTTAAGTCTTTAGTCAAAGTGATTAATCTAGTAGGGAAGGTTCTCTAGTTAAGATTAATAGAGTAAACACATCTCGAATATGAAGCATAGTTGTCTAGTTAATGATTGAAATCGACGTTCAATTTTATGCTGTAAACTAAAACTAAGAGCGATCGACGGCATGACCTACTTGTATGAACTTAGAGCCTAAATATTAGGACCGTTGCTAGACAGCTACCCATGGTAACGAGCATTTTTTGTTATTTAGATAAAAAAATAATAATTAATTAAATTTGAGTTAATTAATCCATTATGCTGGTCACAAACCTAAATCTATCTGAAGGTGAATCTAAAGAGTCACACACAAACAATTATGGAAATATTGAAATTAATTTTGGAAGAAATAAATAAATTTGATTTGATTAAATTAATCATGGAGAAAAAGAAATGATTGGGATAATTTAATTGGATCATTCATTTCAGATAATTCATTGGATGAATGACACAATAATTTAATTGATTGGAATGTTTGAATTGGGCTTAACCTTTTAAATTAATTGAATTGATTTAAATCAGGCTTGGACTAATTAACGTAGATGGGTTTGTCTAATCAGTAAATTCATTAATTGATAGAGATGAGCTAGAAATAATTAGTTGGACTAATTATAATTTTTTATTTGACTAATAAATCGAATTTATTAATTAAATGTATTTGGGTCTGTGCATATTTAATTGAATTAAATATTCACATGAACTTCTATTAAATATTTTATTTAATTAGATTAAACCATAAAACCCAATAGATTAAATCTTAATTTAATTTATTGGACAAATTAAACAAACTTGGTCCGAGTGCACAAAATCTTAGCCGTCTTTTGGAGAAGACTAAGTCATAAAGGAGTTGAAACTCCTCATCATATACAACTATCAATTTCCTCTCTAACCCGAAAAATCTCTTGGTTTTCTCTCTCCACACACAAGGACGAAAGTTCCCTTTCCCATTCTCCTGTTTTCAGTTCTC
Source organism: Sesamum indicum (assembly GCF_000512975.1). Lineage (NCBI taxonomy): Eukaryota > Viridiplantae > Streptophyta > Magnoliopsida > Lamiales > Pedaliaceae > Sesamum > Sesamum indicum. The sequence goes on along the minus strand of NC_026148.1, from coordinate 13,922,548 downwards.
CTTTAAGAATATTCAAATTGACAATTAGAAAAGATCGTTCACACTAATTAATAGTGTAAAATAGTTTCAATTTTTCTTCACCGATCTAATTCTTTTTAACAAAAGGATTAGATCTGCTTTCAAAGTGTGATATGAACTAGTTTTAGAGGGATTCTACACTCGAACCTTCTAAGTGAACAATCCGAAGATTCGGAACAAAACTTGAAATCCAACAGAAAATCGAAGAAAACGTATTTTCCGTGGTTATTTTTCTGTTCCCATTATTTAATTTGAAAAAATTATAATTAATAATTAATATATTTATTTTACATTTATCACTATTAATTGAGCGTAAAATTTATTTTTCTTACAATTACATATTCATTTTTAAAATATATTTTCTTTTCAGAAATATGACAAAATTTATCTACCCTTTTTTTCTCCAGAAAGTATTCAAAATTTGCTTAAGCATTTTTTTATATTTATTTTATAATATATATATATATATAAGTAATTGGTGATATTATTATTATTCATAGAGGCCTTATTTACTGGGTAATATTAGCATGGGTATCTGGCCTTATCTATACTAATAGCTTGTTTACATAATTTTTGTATGGCACGGTCCTATGCTGCAATATTTGCTGGATTCCAATTCGGCTTGCAAGGGTGGGATATCCCTTTCTGCTTGGAAGGCCCCTTCATTTTTTCTTGCTTAATTTACCCCCAATATGGTTACGTCCAATTACCATATAGTCGCCCTTTTTCAACCAAATTACATCAATCTGCACACTTGCATTAATTATCCTGACTTTTCGTCTCTACCTCGAAAACTTAAATTAGGTGAAACTAACCCCTTCTCCTCCGTTATCATTCTTTTCGAATTGAGATAAGTGAAACAATGACTGTACAGATACTATTTGTGTTACTATTGATACACTCCTATGTAGTGATTTGAGTTGTATGGACAATGCGAGGACTAATAAAAATATTAAATAATACCATTATAAATATTTAATTAGATATTATAATAATAAATATTTATTGGTATATAATTTTTAATCATTAATTCAAAAGGAAGATGAGAAAAAAAATTGAGATTATATTTGTTATAAATTGTTGTCTTATTTGTGGATACAAATGTAATTTTTGTATTTTTAGCCCATTTGTCCAAAAATAATAAATATATTGCTAATTAATCATATCCCAATTATTCTTATTTTCATCCTAATTTAAAAAGTAAACATGGGCGGTGGTGGATTAGTTACGATTCTTCCACGTGGTCGCACCCCCCCACCCCATATGTCGAGGGTCAGCGCGTGGGGTTTACCGTCTCTTTTTTTCCTTTGATGGAGCGTGGGGTAACCTTTTGATGAGGTTGGCATTATATATTTATTACTACCTATATATATCAATTACATTGGAGTCCCTACAATTATGTTTAATTATACAAACAACTTTCTATCCTTTTGAAAACTTATAAATATGGCTGCTATAAATGTACTTTAAGGGGTATTTTATAAAATTTGCTGTTGAAAATGGGGTTAAATGTAATTTATTTTTTCATGATATGTAAAATAAACAAATACCCAATGTAGAAAAAGAATTAACAAATCATCCATCTGTGTTTCAATAAATGAAGCAAAAACTCCCTTATTAATGATTTAGATATGGGGTAGTTTGCTTCAATTTTTAAAATACAGGGGGTAATTTACTAATTTATTTTTTATAAAGAATTTTTTGCCCATTTCTTATATCACGGGAGGGGAAATTGCATTTTCTTAGGTGTGTAGTTGTAATTATAACTGCAACTTCAGAAAATATACTTGTAATTTTGTAAATGGTAGGGAGTTTTTGTATAATTAAACTTAATCTCAGGGATGTTCATGTAATTCATACTAAATTTTAGAATAATTAAAAAATGAATTTATTTCTGTAGTGCGTGTATTTATCTTATTTAATTTCTTAATCATATTTATATATATAATATAATAAAAAAGACATGTTGCGTATAATACTTAAAAAATTATTTTTTAATTTACTACTTAAATAATATCTTTTATTTTTTATTTAAATTTAGAGACAGCGTACCGTAATTATCTTTATTCGAAAGACTGGATCATTTTTCTAAGTAAATTTAGTCAGTAAAATAATTCAAATTTATTTTTATGTTTAATATACTTTTGTGTTTTATATTTATTAATTACTTTACTTTTAAATTTTTTATTATTCATTTTTAAACTTTACAATTTAAATAATTTATTATTTTATTTTTGCATAATAGAGAAGAGATTTTACTTTTAAGAGAAAACGATTGAGAGATCAAGACATGAAAGCATAGGAGATTTGTCCGCACTTGATTTGGTCAAATCAGAATCAATCATGGTAATTGTAATGCACTTGTCTTGTGATTGGTGTACAATGCAGAAAAAATAACTAATCACACATCAAGTGTGATATATTTGCTCTGTGATTGATTTGATTTAACCAAATTTGATTCGAATAAAATTTTTTCCATATAAATTACGTCGATATTCTCCAAAACGAGGTCTAGTTACGTAAACAAACTCTATTGTTTGTAAAACTATAAGTACATTCCTTAATAGCCCGTCGGTATAAATTACCTCAACATGGTGTTCGTATAAGTTCGTCCATGAACGGGTGCTGATTTAAAAACATTAGTCAGGGTGAATTACATCGATACTTTCCCGAGTTATACCTAATTATATAAATAAATTCTACTATTTGCAAAATTACAAGTACATTCCTTAAGAGGGTGTCGGTGCAAATTACCTCGAGGGTTGTTCGTACAAGTTTGTCTCCGAACAGGTGCCGACTTGAATTGCATTTACGACATCAATTACGGTAGCTTATATCGAGATTTTTCATATCTAATTATATAAATAAATTCTAATATTTGTAAATTTGCAAGTACACTCCTTAATGAGGGAGGATGGCAGTATAACAACAATTAGGTTAAATTACATTCAAAGTTAGGTCTATTCATGTGAAAAGCTTCTAATTTTACGAAATAGGGATAACTACACTCCACTCCACTATCGTGAGATTTGGAAAATTATTTAGTATCTCTAAGATTTACTTTCGTCTAACAAATAAATCTTTCTATTATTCAATATTCATCGAATTTGTTGATATTAATAAAAAAAAAATCTATATTTAACTTCAATTGATTGATTGTAGGTCAAAAAGATTTTTTTATGACTAAGTTATCCTCATACGTCTTCATGCATGATATATTTTCACCGTTATAAGGATAATTTAATTGAAAATAAATTATTTGACTTATACGAGATCTAATAAATCAATTCAATGTAAATATTAATTGTTATTCAAAAAATTAAATAAAAAATTTTAAATGTATTAAATATAATTTTTCAATTTGTATTTAGAACCAACGAGAAAACGCAACTACAGCGAGTTAGAGTGACGCGCGAAGGAAAAGCGCTATTAGAGAGTGGCAATCGAGTTCAGATGTGACGCGAACGACCCACTGATTCGTGATTCACCCACTGTGAGCAGATTCAGATTCAAGCAGCAAAGTTTTGGAAAAGATGGCTGTGGATGGGGTGAGATTGGAGCAAAGGCATGGCAAAGCGAGGGTTAGAGTTGGGAGAGTTTGGAGAGAGCCGTGCGGACGGCATCATTTCGTCGAATGGAATGTGAGCATCAGCCTTCTCTCCGATTGTCTCCCGGCCTACACTGATGGCAACAACTCCGATATCGTCGCCACAGATACCATGAAAAACACGGTAAAAAAGTGTTTCTGGACTTGGTGATTACTGAGTAATTTTTTTATTTATCGCTGATAATGGATTTTTGTTAATGGTTTTGTTGTTTTTATCTGATGCAGTTGAATTGATTCTTCAATCTGCTTGAACTTTTTCTTATGTCAAAGAATAGGAGGAAATCGAACCCTCCTATATCCTTGCTGTTTAACTTGTTTAAGCTAATTGTTTGAGCAGTCGTTTGTTGCTGGCATCTCATTATCTATCAGAAATGTTGATTGGTTCTGAATCTAATTATTGGATGATTTTTACGTCATGATTTATTGGTTTGAAGTTATTTAATGTTATGCTAGTTGTGTAGGTGTGTACATTAAATTCTTTTCCCCGTAAATTCCTATGCTGTGACTGTGAGTAGATAATGACCTCGGATTATAATTTGACTAAAAAACTTAAGGTAGTGAACTTAGAACTGGAAAAACTATGATTCGCAGAAACTCATACATAGCTTTGTTTTTTTTTTTTCCTTTTTCTGGGAAACTCATATATAGCTTTGTTTTTTTCTTTTTGTGGAAACTCATACATAGCTTAGTGATGCCAGTTTCCTGTTTCTCTGAGTACAATGGTTACAGGGCGTGACTGATGTAGTTGATATAATTAGTCAAGTTTTAACAAAGATTACTGCTTTTTCTCGGGGGGGGGGGGGGGGAAAGAAAAAAAAAAAAAAAAACTAAGAAATAAATTGAAAAAAAAAACTTAGGA
>NC_026148.1:13847623-13917954 GCF_000512975.1 Sesamum indicum | reverse complement strand
TTAAGAAAAGTTATTTGTTTTTCTGGGGGGGGGGGGGATGAAAGTAAGAATAAAAAATAAACTAAGATATAAATTGAACAATAAAACTTAGGATAAGATAAGCACTTTAGATCTAACAATACACTACAAATAGTTTTACCAAAAAGACTTAGAATAAACTTTGAACAAAAATAGACGAATATTAGTAATTTACAAACTAATGGAATAAAAACTTCAGAGTATTAAAAAATTAAAGAATCCAAAACTTGATTAATATAATTAAGTTAAATAAATAAATTAAAATTTCATAGCATGTTATGTATTGTAGTTTTATTTAATCTAAAAAATAGGCTCAGCTTGGACTGGCCCGCTAGGCCTGGCACAGGCCCAGCCCCTACTGGGTCGAGCTGGTCCTGGTACTAATACGTAGGACCGGTCGACTAAAAACCAACGGGCCAATCCTGTCCAAGGCCCGGCCCATTATGCAACTTGACCTACACTCTGTTATAATTGGGTGAGGCCTGTATGAATTTCCTGGCACAACTATCTTTCAGGTGATTAATTTCTTCTATGTTTTTCTAATTTTCTCAATATACATATTTTTTAATCTGTCAACAACAGCATAATTGTTGGACGAAAGTTATTTACATATAGTTTGCTATTATGCTCCAAACTGGTTTAGCATTTGTTGTAAGCTGCTTCTAGATGTATTTTACACAATTCTGATATCTTAGAGTGTGCACATGAGACTCCCTGGAGAAAAAAGTTAACATAATGGTTTCACAATCTGTTAGCTTGTGGTTGTGCAATTTAATGATCCAAAACAGTTTCATGTCTATGAGTAGACCGATGATAAGTAGAATCATGTTTCTAGTTGTTTGTTGCTCACACGGTTGTGTTGCAGGTGTATGTGAAAGCTAAAGAATGCAATCAACCTCTTTCATCAGAGGAATTTGCCATTGTACTTGGCAAGCACTTTACATCCTTTTATCAGCAGGTAATAGTTTGAGAGGTTTATGAACAATGCCAACTATGCCGTTGTGCGAGTCTTACCTACGTCAGTTAATGCTTAAGAATAAGGTTTCTTTGAGCTTGTAACCTCTGTGATTGAGTTGAAATCAAGCATGATTTTGGAACATATGACCCACATAATAAATGGGCTTCATTGCATCTGACATACATTAAATGATAATGTTATGTCAGAATGATTTCATAAATATCTAGTAACTTAGCCACAAGGAAAAGAAAAAATTATGTTTCGTGGATTTATTGAACTGCCTTAATATAAGAATCTCGTCTCTGAATTTATTTTTCCTGCTTTTCTTTTAATATGTTTATCATTGTTAGTAACATGCAAAGATTAAATCCTCAATGATGCAAGCTATTGAAGTGAGCTTTGTTTTCCCTATTGGTGAGGATTCCAGTAAATAATTTAATACGACGCACATATAGAGCTTGTTTTTGTTGGTTTTCTACAGTCTACCATTATTAGTTCTATGCGTGTCATTGTGACATCTATAGTTTGAGATAGCTTTTTCGATATAGTTATGAGAATTACGAAAATTTTCTGGTTTGATATAAGTTATGATGTTAGCAACCCTTTTGTTGATGTATTTGGCTTCGTGTTGGATATTGTCATGCTAAACTATTTTCATTCATACAACTAGTGTTTCAAAGTAACAAATAGAACTTCAGTTTACTGCTACTAGAGGCATGTTACCCATGGGTTGACGAACTGTGTAACTTCTCAATGAGCAATACGATCAAAAAGCATTTGATCTCATTACTTTTTTCAGGTTACTGCTGCTATAATTAATATAATTGAGAAGCCATGGGAGCGCATTTGCATAGATGGTCAACCACATGAACATGGTGAGTTGATGTGGTGCACATTGATTTCTGCATTTTTCCCTAGGGAAGGATCCAAATGAAAGTGCTCAACTTGGTGAATGTGCTCATATTCATGACACTTGTTCTCTTGGGGAAGCCCTTCCTCTAGCCATTAATCAAGCTCAAATAAACTTAGCCATTAATCAAGCAAACTTGATGAACGTTGCTCATAATGATCACTTTTGATTAAAGTTTTCTGATCAATCATTCTGAGGACTGGTCTGGAATGATAATCTTCAATGTGCTTCTGGGATTTCATTTCTGCTATAATCATTTTGGCTATTGGGGGGCAGAGGGCAATAGGTTATCTATGATTTTCTTTAGTAATTTTTGTCTAATGTCTCTTCTCAAGGTTTCAAGCTTGGATCTGAGAAGCACACAACTGAAGTGATAGTGAAGAAGTCTGGCGCACTGCAGATTGTTTCTGGTATTGAAGGATTGGCAGTGCTGAAGACAACACAAGTGAGTTGAAGCTAAACTGTGTCTGAGTTGAGTGGGCCGGAGAGTTGTTTTGTGCCCCCAATACAACCCGACCAACCAGAATTTTCTGGATATTCTCATTAGCCTCATATAAATAGAGGACTTTGCGTCATGTCAAATATGTGGTTTACTCAATGTAGTCAAAGTGATCAAGTGCCATCCATCCTGTTTTCGTCGTGTTAGAAATTCAAACATGAACTTCAAAGCTTTTATGTCATCAAGTAACAAGCATTTGAATGATTTTTTTCACCCCTGAACTCTTAAGCTTCTCAACTCCCGAAGCAGGACCCCATTCTTCCCACCATGTCGTTTTTTAAGTCTTTCCGGTTTTTCTATGCATTAATTATTTGGATACCCTAACATCTATTATACTTTTCCGAGTTAGAATAAGCACTTTCTTTTACCTGCTTATACTGCTATAAATAGCAACATGCTAATCCTTGCCTGTGGCCCCATGTACTTCAGTGGCCACTGGAATGAATGGGATGACAACTGTTTACATATCATCATATAATTTACCTGATTCATATCCTTGAATGTTGAACCTTGTAGAAAATTAGCAGTAAAACTATTGGCTAAAGATAGCATATAGGTCCCCCTCGCCACCATGCTGGTGATGAGAGCTGAAGTTTTGAAATGTCTCCACTGTGTGGGTTTACTTGGTGTCTTTGCCCATAAATTGCAAATTGACATGGTACAGCTTTTGTTAACCAATTAATATCATCATTGCCTTCATTTATAATTGAAATCATGCTTGCCTTTTATTTGAAGCTGTTTATGTATTGGACTTCACATATCTGAAAGTTGGTTGTTTCAATTACTCGTGAAACTTATTATGAGTTCTTTTGATTCATAACTATATATTTTGGATACCATATTTGAGGTCCTTTTCATACCTCCTAAAAAGGCAAGTTTTAGAAATTTTGGCTTGTTTTTCCTTAAAAGATTGTCCAACTCAACGAGTTACTAATTCATGTCATCTTGAAGAATAAAGCACACGATTGATTTGTCAAATAGAGAATGGAAGAAAAATTGTTTCTGGAGTTGTAAGCATGAAGAATTTATTGTACATCTTTCAATGGAAAAATTTCCATTCATACAGAATGCAAGTGATAATTCTTTGCCGTACTCCTTTGACTCTTGAATCTGTCAGAATAATCTTCCTATTTGTCTCTCTCACTGGATTTTACATTGTGACAGTCTGGTTTTGAAGGATTCATCAGGGATAAGTACACAATATTGCCTGAAACACGAGAGAGGATGCTGGCAACAGAGGTCACTGCATTTTGGAGGTATATTTTATGCGTGAGTTCGTGTACAAAACAAAAACAGTAATTTTGGGAATTCAAATCAGGAACTTATAAGCAATTGTACTTGTACTATATTTTTTCAGATGGTGATCAGATTTCTTGTCTCTCAAAGTTACAGTATGTGCTCATGTTTGTTTCTGATGTAGGTACCCTTTTGAGACTCTTGCAAGTATCCCTGCAAAAGAATTATACTTCACGGAGAAATATATGGATGTGAAAAAGGTTTTGATTGAAACTTTCTTTGGTCCTATTAAAGGAGGAGTATATAGTCCATCTGTTCAAAGTACTCTCTATTACATGGCAAAGGCCGTGCTTGCCAGGTAACTGTAATTTCTCTCTGGATCTGGGAGAGACATAACAATGACCTCCTTCTGGGAACACTTCAATCTAGAGTCCCCCTTCTGAGCATCCTTGATATCATTGCTTATTCTGGTTTCTGTGGTTACATAAAAACACGTATTTGCCTACCATTTTTTGACTCTTTGCTAATTGCATTTCAGGGTTCCTGATGTGTCATCAGTTAAGTTGAAAATGCCAAATCTTCACTTTCTTCCAGTCAACTTATCAAGCAAAGATAATCCAGTAATTGTAAAGGTATGTTTCCCACCTTATTGTTATAATCTATATACTATAAAATAGAATTTTATAAACATTGAGAATATCCAAAGTAAGGGCCATGTGTGACTGACTTTGATAACCTTATTGAAGTCAATATTGTCACCTAAGAAATTAAACATACCTTTATTGTACTAAATTTGGATGAATATATAATTACCCATCTTTATCCTAAGACATCATTTAAGTTGACACTCCTTGAATCTGGAAAGAGATATGTGATTTGCTTGCTCTGAATATGATTGGCTAAAGAACCCACCCATAATTCTTGTTCTTTTACCTTAGGAGTCGAGAGCATCTGGTTTTCTTCCAACTACATCATACACATTCTTCTAATGAATTCTTGTTTTTAGAGTTTTCTAAAGCATGGATCAAAAACGTTTTTGTCTTTAAACTAGAGAACTCCATGTAGTTAGTCAAATCCTTGACGGAAGTACGGATGGCCAACCACTTGTGAAATACTTCACAAACGTCGTTAATGTGTAGTTGTTGAACTATATATATTATGCTGAATCATATATACATTTTGATGATTATTACAGTTTGAAGATGATGTATATTTACCAACGGATGAACCACATGGATCGATCGAAGCCACCCTCAGTCGCATTCACTCAAAGATGTGAAACCTGCTGCCCTGTTACTGTAGAAAGAACTTTCCTGCCATTGTCAAGGGGAACTATTATCAAATTGCGGTCTTTTCCCTTTAAGCTCGCGATGCGTTGATAATCTTTTGAAACCCACACCTCTTTCGTAGTGTTTCTCATGGGATAATCAACTGTGCGTAGCCTTCTTCTGATCTTTGTATTCACTGTAGAATTTCGTGAAGGTGGGTTTCGTTTCTGTGTGTGCTATTAATAATTTGCGTCTTCCCTGCAGCATGTAGATTGATTTTCTTTGGATAATAGTTTATAGGGGACGTTTGTATTTTAGATTGAACTATATACGAAGGTGTACTACTCCTTACATGTCTTTTAAATCTATCTATACTATATATAAAAGTATAATCCTCGTGTGTTTGTTCCTATTGTGAAAAGACGTTTATATTTTTAAATAATGCTTTAAATAATAAATTAAAATTAGTTTTAAAAGATAAAATTTTATCAAAAGAATGACTAAGAGTCCTGATTGCTCTAAATTATTTGGACATTAATAATATATATTCAATTAAAATTAATAAATAGACAAACATTATTTCTACATGATTAGTCTTTAGCAGTTATTTTTAAAAATTAAAAATATTAATTTAGGCACAGTAAAATTTAAAATGAACGTATTAAAATAATATATAAAATACTAATATAAACTTAAAAAATGATATATATATGAAATAATAAATAAAATTAGAAATACTTTTAAAAATTTAAAATGAGTTAATTCTAACTAATTGATTTTAGAAACAATTATATTTTTGGTTTCATATGATAGGTTTTCTTCTTAATTTAGTCCTATTTATCATAATTTTCTCATATTGTATCTTGAAAGTTGAAAGTTTCTCAATTTTAGTTGTCATGTGCATTTTCTGGCCAATAGTTGTTAGCAATTTTTTGGACATTTTCTCGTCAATTATTGGACAAAAAATGTTATTGGACAAAAAATGCAAGTGAAAACTAATATTGTTGGACAAAAACTGCACGTGAGTACTAACGTTAAGAAAATTTTCAACTTATGAAATGCAATTTTTTCAAAAAATCTGTAACGAATGTGATTAAATTGAAAAAAAGCTCTAACATATGCAACCAAAAATACGATTTTTCCTCGATTTGATTCTAATACGAACAGTAGAAATTTATTTTGAAATTATACTTTTAATTTTTATCATAATATGCTAGAGGTAAAAATAATACTAATAGTGCGAGTCTCTTATTGTGAAAAAATATTTATACACTTAATGGGATATTCCTTGGAATTTTGATACTTTCATAATATATTAGTGATCACATAATTGTATCAATATTATGTCGTACTAACGTTTCACATAATATATATTTACAGTCATTCTAAAATTTTACTCATTATTAAAATATATTAGTTTTCAACTTCTCTTCAACAAAATAAATAAACCAAAAATAAAAATAGAACATAATCAATCAATGAAAAAAAACAGAATATAAGTTGACTATTTTGCCCTTAGAAGATACGATCCAACGAATTATCCCTATCACAATGTATCACGAGGAGTACTTTGCATAGAATTTTTTTTTAATTGAATTTGGTCAACTATGAACTAGTTATACGGCAAATATAATACATTTATCACGTAATTGGTGCACTATTTAAGAAGATTACATGTCAAATACATCATACTTATTGTATGATTTATTGTGCTTTGACAGAATCTGATTTAAATAAAATTTTTTATTGTACATATATACAAATTTGGATTCTTAAATGTGACCGATTCATCATTCTACGAATCTAATTTCCCCTATTTGTAGTGGCACTAACTCCATGTCGACAACTTATAAATTTAGGGACAAAAGTGAGGAAAAAAATCTAAACTTGTTATTTTATCCTTAATTATAATATGATCATAGGGATCAATTTGAGACAAAGCTAAAATTTCGGGATGTTAACGTTAAGAAATAAACTTGAGAAATTAGAGTGATTCTAAAATAAACAAATAATATTGTAACACACTTAATTTGCTAGGAAAGATCCTAAATATTTACTAAGAAAAAGAATTACTATGGCATAGTAAAATTTAAAATGAATAGTATATGAGTAACATGTAAATACTAATCCAAACTTCAAACAATAAAAATATAATATAGAATAAATATATTCAATTTTATTAAATTAAAAATATTATTGAAAATTTAAATCAAGTGGTTTCTGACTAACTGATTTTATTTTAATATTAATATTAGATAATTATTTTTAGCTTGTAAATTTTTTTCATTGTATAATCGATGTATCATTTTGAGAATACTAATAAGTATAACTTATGATTAAAACAATCCAAAGTAAGGAGCTTTGACTAATTATTTTTATTTTACTATTGAATTTTTTAATATTATTCTTTTTATTCTTATATTAATTGATTTGATACAAGATAACAAAATATGATCACTAGTGAATACGAAATACAAAATTTTAATTTTGAAAATTATTTTTTATTTAGTAGTAGCAATTAAATTTAGAAAGTAAATCACAAATAATAAAAGTAAATAGTTTTCTTAAACTAAAATAATTATTATCAATTTATTTTAAAAACATAATTGTATAATACTAATGTTTCAGTGACAGAAACATAAATAATATAATGAATTTAATATTTTTGTGACTAACTATAAATTATATATTTAACTTTATGAATATATTCATAAATATATTTATGAATATATTTATACACGTACATAAACAATTATATTTTTAAAAAAGTATAGTTTTTGTTTAAAGCACTTTAAAAACATAATTAGTTTGCAAACACCTCCAGGAACTTTGATTTTATGGATAGTAATAAGAAATTGTTATGTGAATAAAGTTTGCATTTAGATGGCAATGGTTCTGCTCAGAATCCCAAGAAGGAAAATTCATCAAGTACAAAAAATTCTTGGAATAGGAAAAAGACCTTGAGTAGAAATGATTATTCTTCCTACTCCAGTAGTCCAACACAAGTCTTGCACTACTGGAGAGGGGGAGGGGGAGTGATGATGCCTATGTCGATATTTTTCAAGCCAAAGTCCAAATATGGCCTAATTCCAAAAAGTCGAGCCCCAATTCACTCAGCCCAGCAGGCCCAAACCTTGTTGTCCGTCCGATACAATTCCCCAGCAGCAAGGCCTCCAACCTTTTCTTACCGTTCAGATTCATGAGTCAGAGCTCATAAATGAAACCTAACCAACAAGCTCAAACGCCAAATACCAAGGTTGCCACGTCAGCTAAATTCTACACATTAAGGGCAACGTCACCTCAAAAGAGCGTCAGCTAAGACCCCATATTATGTTGGAATCGGTTGCTGGAAGCAACAAGTAACTAATTTCCTACATTCATAGTTGACTAAGGCATATTCAAATAGTCATATTCTTAGATGATAATTTCAAATCAGAGATAGGTATTATCATTTCGAAGTTGACATTCTAAGGATTCTGATGATATCCAGCTTGCCCCTAACTAATCAACTTGGGATCTCTCTTGAATTTCTCTAAATAGAGACCTAAGCTTAGTCAACAGGTAAGTGTCTTCTTATTCAGCATACTTTCCCCCTCGAACAATAAGGCTATGCACGACTTGCTATTTTTCTGCACTCTACACTCATATTTCTACTTCCAACTTCTTGTTCAAGCACTCCGAACTTCATTACACCAATTATTTTATCTCATGTTATCTAAATTTTATCTTATTTTATTCTGTCAAAATCATTTATAGATGTAAGTATTCGAGTGCTAATTGCTCTCTTTCAGGTTAGTCCTCAGATAATCATAAAACTTTTGTGAAGATATCCTTTGATTCTTATGGTACTACTGGACCCTGATACACATCAATATATATATATGAAAAATAAATATTTATATTTAATTTATACTTACATATTGATTTGGCTTACATTCGATCAATGCCACCGTTGCATAATATATTGTCTGCTTTGATTTCGTATAAGTTTAACGATTTTGCCCTTAGAAGGGCCTCGTTAGAGATAACGCCTTGAGGATTATAAACCGCTCAAACTTCTCATCCACAAGTTTACAACTATTATGGGATACTTGCCTACATAACCTCTTACTTATAATTTCTTTTGATGATAGATATATGTTCTGAAATTCCTGAATAAATTAAATCCGAAAGAGAAAGCACGTGTGGTAGATAATGTGAATTCTTCTATTTCTCCATTTCTTTGTTTTTTTTTTTGTATTTTTAAATAAAATTTATTTAGGTATGACTCAAACGCACAACTTCATAGTTGTGAGACCTCCACTTCACAACTTAAGCAAGACTTCAATGATCTATTTTTCTATTTCCAACCAATATGGAAATGTAACTGTAACCCCATGTTATTCATCTCATCTTTTCTCAATTTAATGAGCAAAATTGAAGTGGAATGAGTCTGGTTGAGGTAAGATTTTATTTAAAATATTTGATTGGATGTGGGATAAAAGCATCTTGACCATAGTTGATGCGATGCACAAATAGTATTAGAAAAAAATAATGATTACACTACAAGAAAAATGATCAATAATTAACAAAAAAAATTGATGCTAAAATCAGCGTCAAACTGATTAGCAAGTAAAATTTTTGTTACTAATCTCATTATTTAATATTTTTTATAAACAGTTTATTGCTAAATTTATTAGTAAGTAAATTTATTGTATTAGATAATATAGATCAGCAACGAGAGTTTTACTTCTAATTATCTCGACGTTAATTTTTTTCCTTGCTATTGAACAATTTTCTTGTAGTGTTATAGATGGTGATGTGATAATCTTTTTTTTTTTTTAAATGGTGAAATATATTTAATTTTTTTTAGATGAAAAAATTATGTTTACAACCAAATACTACCTTAATATTATGGAATGGAGTGAGATATGATACATATATCTCTACATAAAATCCAAGCTAAAAATTTTATTTGTTAAAATATGAAATCAAAATAGTTTAAATATTAACTAATATTTCTTTTATACACTTAACTGTAAATTGCACGTTTTATCCTATTTATTCCCTATTAAATAAATAAATAGATAAATAAATTTTATTAGTATTATTTCCTAAAAAGATAGTTTCAATCATTATTATTGCTAGGAATTTGTGGTACACCTTATATGTACGTGAAGTTTATGACACTATTTATTTATATAAAAAATTTTATGTCTGCAAAAATAATTACAAGACAAGAAATACTATGGACCAAATGAGATTTTATTAATTTAAATGGAAAGTGGATACAATCTCTGGTTTAAAGATAATCCTCTAATTCTTTGCTCACTATGAGGATCAAGGGCTTGAAACTTATTCTTGAATGTGAATATGTAATCTCCTTCGAATTTGTCGAGCAAACTCCGTGTCGTTTTGAAATTTGGTATCAAGGCTTAAATATTTGATGCCGAGGAATACATGGAACCTTTGCGATTGCAGAGTTTCTTTGTGGCAGAGAGTTTTGGACATTGGTGTTTTGATTTGTTGTGTCTTCTGTGTTGTATGTAGGGACTTGTCTTGAATGTTGTATGTCATTTTATTTCGGCGGTGGATGACCCTTTTTATAGGCATGACTGGGGCTATAGTAGCTTGGGCTCACATCTGTTGAGCTTAAACCTCGTAGCTTTTGACATGGACTCATTAGATTTGATCAAATTAACTACTCTAAAATAAAAGAATAATTTATACATATCTTGGATCAATTTGAAAAATACATAAGACCCAAATCTAGTATGAACACTTATACAGATTTGTTGTCTTGAAAATATAAAAAGCTCAAATTTATTATGGACTTTAATTTGAAATCAATTATTAGCCAATTTATTTTGAATTTTTAATTAATAACTTTATTCTAAAATTTTAATGTCAATATAATTTAAGACAAAACCTTCTCAAAAATTTATTATTTAATTAAGTATATACAATATACTAAGTTAATACTAATTTATAAAAAAAAATATGCTAAAAAAATGCATGAAAATAGAAAAAAATAATTGAAATACCAATTCACCCCTTCTAATTATGTATAGTATAGATACAGATTACTCTTGCATAATTTAGTTTGCAATCTTAGTACACACAAAGGTGTAAATTGAAGATTTCACCTAGTCAGTGTGCAAAATGACGAGATAGTTGGATATTTGGGGGGTGATTAAGGTATTTTATTGAAAAGAAGGGGTCGGAATGCAAAGAAATGGAATTTGTTTGTTCTCCTCTCTCCCCGTCGACGAAACTGGAAGAACCACTTCTGATTCATTCTTCTTCTTCTCCTCCGACCCCGACCCAGATTTTTCCCTACTTCCAGTACTCTCTATCTCTCAATCTAGATTAACACGCATATATATATATGTGTGTGTGTATTTTTGTACGTAATTCTTGCCGTATATGACCTCAGAAATTTGTAGTTAGGGTGTAAGGATGGATGCAGATGAAAACCAAGAAGCCCAGATCCCAAAACCCACTAGGATTCCCGTTTCATCTTTTTCAATGAAACCCTTTTGTTTTCTCTCGATCTTGATACTGTTCTTAGCCATCTCATTGGGCGTAATAACCAGAACAACCCTCTTCAGGGTGTACCTTCTAAAAGCAACCATTTCTCCCCACCCTAATGTTTTTCAAGAATTGTTGAAATTTCTCCGGTTTACTGTGGTTGAACACAAGGAAATTACTGAGACCCCTTACTGTATCCTATGGATGGCCCCTTTTCTTTCAGGTGGTGGGTATAGCTCAGAAGCCTGGTCTTACATCTTAGCACTGAACAGTTACATTAGGAAGCAAAAGAACCCATTTTTTAAATTGAGAATTGAGCAGCATGGTGATCAAGAGAATGTTGAGTTCTGGGAGGGTTTGCCTTCGGAGATGAGAATCTTGGCTCTCGAGCTTCATCAGACTCAGTGTAGATTGGATCAGACTATTGTGGTTTGTCATAGTGAACCTGGTGCTTGGTATCCCCCTCTGTTTGAGACCTTTCCTTGCCCGCCGACTGGTTATGGTCGGTTTAAGGTTGTCATTGGGAGGACCATGTTTGAGACTGATAGAGTGAATTTGGAGCATGTGAGGAGGTGTAATAGAATGGATCATGTTTGGGTTCCTACTGATTTCCATGTTAATACATTTAGGCAAAGTGGGATTGATCCAATCAAGGTTAGGAAGGTTGTTCAGCCTGTTGATTTGGAGTTCTTCGATCCGTTTAAGGTTGAGCCGTTGGACTTGGCTTCAATAGGCAGTCTTGTATTAGGATTGGATAAATCAAATTTGAGAAAACAGTTTGTTTTCTTGAGTGTTTTCAAATGGGAATATAGAAAGGGGTGGGATGTGCTGTTGAGGTCTTATTTGCAGGAGTTCTCTGGAGTTGATGATGTTGCTTTGTATTTATTGACTAACGCATACCACACGGACAGAGATTTTGCTAACAAGATTGTTGAGTATGTTGAGGATTCTGATCTGGAGAAGCCTGCTAATGGTTGGGCTCCAATTTATGTGATTGATGGTCATATAGCTCAGATTGATCTACCAGGATTGTATGTGTCAGCTAATGTGTTCGTTCTGCCATCTAGAGGGGAAGGTTGGGGTCGTCCAATCGTTGAGGCGATGGCAATGTCACTGCCGGTGATCACCACAAACTGGTCAGGGCCGACTGAGTATTTGACTGACGAGAATAGCTATCCACTGCCGGTTGAGGGAATGACTGAAGTGAAAGAAGGACCATTTAAGGGGCATTTGTGGGCTGAACCTTCCGCTGATAAGCTGCAACTTCTGATGAGGCACGTAATGAGCAATCACGATGAAGCTAAAACTAAAGGAATGAAGGCCAGGCTTGACATGATGAGAAGGTTCTCCCCTGAAATTGTCGCTGAGGACATCATCAGTCATTTACAACAAGTTCTAGTCAGTATTCCTTGAGCCTTCCGAGTTTGGTTTCTTAAAAGAAGAAAGAGGGAACAAAACAGCTGGACCATGAGAATTCACGTCACTCATGCACGTGCTGCCGATCTTTTGGCCTACAACAATTTGGCTGACTTAAACTGAACTGGCTTCTTAGCCGATATCTTGCTCGCAGCCTGATTAAACTATGGGAGCTGATAGTTAGATTACCTTTTATCATTTGAATTGGTTTTTGCATATTGTTTATGCAGACTGATTTTCTTTGGATGAAAAAGATGTTACAATGTGAGGTATTATTGGGACTCACTCAGGCAGAAATGGGTTTTTGTAGGAATTGGTAACTCGAGCAATATTGTACCACTTTGTAGTTGAGATTCTGTCACTCAGATGCTAATGTTATATACGCGGGATTGATGCATAAAACCACTCTTTCATTTTCTCTTTGAATTTCTTCATGACCATCTGCTGGAACAATTTGTCTATGGCCCGGAAATCTGTATATAACTCATAAAATCTAATACATCCGAGGTTGAGAAATAGACAAGGTTTGTGTGATGAGAACAACTTTTCTAATAAGCTTGTTGGTCCATTTACTTCCGAATCCTGAAAGCCGAGGATGGCAAGAGACATCGGTAATGTTTGATTCTATTTTCTTTTTGTTTAATTTTATCCAAAAGGCAGTACAAGATTGATTGAATATTTGGTTTGTGATACTTGAGGTGGTTATATCAAGTGGTAAGTGGCGTGTAACTCTTGGAGATGGAGAAAAGATGGAAAGATACTAAGAAAAGATCCCGCAAACACTTGGAATCACTCCCCTCGAAAGTAAGAGGTGGGGAGTGTCGACCACCAGAAGCATCCTCAACCACTGAAGGATGGATCCTCGCCTCTCACTAGAACCCTTACTATGGGGAGGGCGAACTCACGAGGAGTTTTCAGAAGGATTTTCCCCAGAAGCTTTGAATCAACGCACTTGCTCCAAAGAAATCTTTTTTCCATACAAGAGATAACACATATATGAGAAATCATAAGTCACAATCATAAAAGAAATGGATCAATGTAAGAAAGGAAAAATACCATAAGATAAATGACCCATCAAGTCGTAAACTCGGTCAAACAACCCAGCCTCGATAAAGGACTTTTTGAGATCGTGGAAGGAAGAGGAGAATCAAACGACAGAGCACAAAGACCCCAATTAGAGTCATGGATATACAAACATTGCACCTTCTAAGAAAAGTAAGGTGAGGAGGAGGCCCCGACCATCGAGCGGAAGCATACCGATTGCCTAGGCCCAAGCGGTCGAGGCACCCACCTCGATCAACCTGCTGGTTGAGGCCATGTCCTCGACCAGCCTGCGTCACGGCCTTCTCGGCCACTTTGGCCAAGGCAGGCTTCACTAGACCTATGAAAGGATCTTATCCTACTCGATTGATTATTGACCCACATTGATGCTATTGGAGATATTATGAGAAGCTAATGACTAAACAAAGTACGAGCAGAAAAGAAAAAAGAAAAGTGGAATCAAAAGAACAATTTCAAGAAATTGAAGAGTAACTTTCCTGTTAGACATTCGAAGGACGACCGTTTGCTACGATAATTTATTATTAATCATCACTACAAAAAGATATAAAATTACCGAGAAAAGAAATCAAGTCATAATTTTAATACTATCACTAATTATATATATTCAGTGACATTAATTTTTATTTCGTCACAATAATATATTTCATAATTTTAATAATTATTATTATTTTGTAAAAATGGGTATCAGCAAAAATTAGTGACAAAAGGTGGTGTATAATTAAAGTTGTCACCAAATACAATTAATATACATATGTTGTGACGATCTAATAACAATAATTACTTGTTTTTACTATATTTTATAGTTACTATATATGTGTCATTGATTATATACAGTGATAATTTTATATACGATTCTTGTCACTAATAATTATAGAGTGACAATATAAAAATTATTGTTACTTAATATATATTTTATAGTGACAATTTTAAAATTATCACTTGATTTCTTGTCACTAATATCATATTTTTGTGTAATGCATGGAAAGTAGAACGTTATATTCTTGTAGCGATTGTAGCACAAATTGTATTTGGTCACATCATCACTACGAAAAAATAAATTATTCTCTATATAAATTGCAACGACTTTAAAATTACAGTAAATTAACACTATGTACCTCGATTAGACAAAATCGTTGCGAAACTGAAGTTTGATCATAGTTAATCAATATTTTCTATGTTTTTAGCCATGGTGAAAACAATTTACTCGGGTTTTAACTATACTAATTTTTTTCTAGTCTTACTTGCAGAAACAATGAATAATAGTCGTTGTATAGTCATGACTAATTAGTATTTTTCATAATTTTTTATTTTGATATTGGTAATTAACCATGAAAAAAAAAATTATTTCACCTCTAATGAATTTATAACATATTCATATAATTATCATTATACATGTGTACGCACTAGAAGAATTATAACATTTAACTACGATTAATTGTCATGGTTAATAACAAATAACCACAAAAAATAGTCATTGACTACAGCTACGCAACGATTGTTGGTCATATGTTTTGTGATGGTGGCTATAACAAATATTTTAACTATGGCTCTTATCCATGGAAAATAATTTTTTTTTTATAATGGAAAGCTAGTTTTTTGCATAAATTTTATTTAATTGTAGTTAATAATAATTATTTACCATAGTTTTTAATCATACCCACTAATATTATAGCTAATAATAATATTTTTTTCTAGTGACGTACTCATTAATTATAAAACTAGTGTGTGCAGTTAACTTAAATATATGTGCATAATTAAAATTTAAAATAATAATTAGTAAATTCAGTAATAAATTAATTACTGTAAATTCAAACATCATAATTAATCTTTTTATAGAAGCGATAATTAAATGATTATATCAGTGTTTCAACAAACTGAGTAATCGAGTATACATTGGTTCAATCGATACACCGATATAACTAAGAACTATGAAATAAATTCCAGTAAACTCATATAAAGTACGTAGACAAATACGCGTATGTCCGGTGGGACTCGAACACATGATGTCAAACTTGTTCATGAGACCTCAATTTCAAGTAGTGTTGTATCTATTATTCCATCAACATATACACACTCTGATGTGTAAAAAATCTTTTCTTAGATAAAATAATGGCGTGATCTTTATACACGTGGCGTGTATATATTAATTAAAATAAAAGATCCAGCATGATTAGCAGTAGGAATCCGATATGCTCAGCCTGAACCACTAGACTAATACATCGTCATTGATAATTATTTCATAATCAATTATGCAAACGTCGGATCAAACTGCGCGGTAATAGCAACATAAATCAATGGCATTGCTCAAGAAATTGCCTATAATAATGCCACAAAATTGGGTCTTGAAGAAGGAACTCAAAGAAGGCAAAAAATCAGATTCTTGACTGGATGAACAAAGAACATTTGCTGGCGACTTTACTGCACTAACTAAAAATAGATGAGTTTTGGATGAACATTCCAACACACTCTCCACGTAAAGCTGACTCATCTTTCTTAGTTTGCTTCTGAAATTTTGGCTAAGGACTTGTGATTTTTCAGTATAAAAACTGTGCATGTTCAGCCCTCTAATCCCACAACACAAACAGAGAACAGCACTTTTTTTCTGTTGTTTGGAGTGAAGATGACTGTCTTGATTGAGCACCCTGAGTTTGGTACAACCATTTGTTTTCATCAGCTCCCGTTCAGTCTTTCGATGATCGGTCGTAGCAACCGATCATGGAATGCTGTTTTACTTGTTTCTTGTGATGTTTTTCATGTTAATTCGTCCTGAATATGTTTATGGTTTGATTGTTATTTCTGATAAGGGATCGAAGAAAAGGAACGTAGAACGGTTGCTGACAGCGATGAATTGGTTCTGGATGAAGGATTCGTAGTGCCTGCTAACAATTCATACGGATATTCTTTCAGGTCTTATTTTTTCTTAGTCTTATTTTGTCCGATCATCAGTCTAATGTAAGATCCAAATTAAGTATGTCTAGTTTTCCTACATTGCAAAATCTTGAATGTTCGATGCCTAATTTCAACAGGGATTATGATGCTGAAAGCGAGAGAAAAGAGAGGGTAGAGGAACTCTACCGGCTCAGCCACATCAACCAAACATACGACTTTGTAAGAAAACAAGACAAGAAATCAAGGATGTTTTCTTTCACAGGATTGAATGCAAACTTGTCCCTCTACAAAACGTTAATAAGCAAATTAATCTCTGTGGATTAAGAAAAAGGGCAATCCGTCTCATGTAGGAGGCAACGAGCTTCTTTCTTAAGAATTCAGGGATCTGTTGGGTGTTCTGTTTTCTCTAGTTCAAGATTGCGTTTCATAATGGACTATGAAAAGCTGATGGATAATTTTGTGCAGGTGAAGAGAATGAGGGAGGCATATAGCTCGTTGGATCGGGTTGAAATGAGCATTTGGGAATGCTGCGAACTCCTGAATGAGGTCGTGGACGATAGTGATCCCGACTTGGATGCGCCTCAGATTCAGCATTTGTTGCAAAGCGCTGAGGCCGTTCGGAAAGACTATCCTGATCAAGATTGGCTGCACTTGACGGCCCTCATTCACGGTACTTAAGCTTGCATTTGAACCATAAACTTTAAAATGATTAACAATATTAACTGACCTTATAGTAATTTTTTTTTTGTTGAAGATCTTGGGAAAGTTCTTCTTCTACCTAGCTTTGGAGGTCTCCCACAGTGGGCTGTTGTTGGTGACACATTTCCTCTAGGTTGTGCGTTCGATCCATCTGTTGTTCATTATGAGGTCTGTCCTCTCATCAAGTTCCGACTGACTGCATATGTTTTTCAAATAGACTACATGAAAATAATGTTAGAAAAAATGAAATTCTCAAAATTGCAGCACTTCAAAAGCAACCCTGATCACAACAATCCAGCTTACAACACCAAGTTGGGAGTTTATAAAGAGGGATGTGGACTTGAAAACATTTTGATGTCGTGGGGGCACGACGACTACATGTACTTGGTAAACTTTTTTACTAAAAAATTTATGAAATTGTGTGGTAATTTTAGAATATATCTCCTCTTATTGCACTTGACATAGGCTTGTTATTGGGTAAGGAATCTACCCGGTCTATAGCCTAAAGAGACTTACTATGTTTAGTGTATGGATTTAGACTCGAGGGTTTTAATAGGTTTTGAACCCCAAGAACATTCTATCTTAACCTGATTTTTTGAAATGAATTGGGGTAGAATTTTACTTTACTGATTGATAGGCCTAGCCTGGATTTTGATGTATATAGCTTCTTCATCAATAAGAATGAGATTAAACTCAGCTACAAATATGGTTTATGCAGGTGGCTAAGGAAAATAAGACGACTCTTCCATCAGCTGCATTGTTCATTATTCGGTATCATTCATTTTATGGTAAGGATTTGTATGTATATGTATCTTTTTCATTATTTTGAATTAAGCTCCTGATATTTCAACATATTACGCAAAAAGCCCTTGATTTTAGAGAATTATATAGACAAGTAGATATCTCCCAGCCATCCATTCTTCAGAATGATATTTATAATGTAAGACCAAATAACATAATGTATTAGTGTAAATTTTTACAATTATGGGCTTTTATGTAATATGGCGAAATTTTAAGGGGTGTCTAAGTAATTTTCTTTATATCTTACCCTTGCTCCATATCTTTGGTTAAGCATTGCACACATCAGGAGCATACAAGTACCTAATGAATGAAGAGGATGCTGAAAATCTCAAGTGGCTGCAAATATTCAAGTTAATAGCTATTTCCTTGATTTTTTCTTTTTTGCATTTTGGTCCTGTAACTTCTTTTTTTTGGATTTTTAACCCATTTTTCCACGTATTCTTTGTACATGTAGCAAATATGATCTCTATAGCAAAAGCACAATCAGGGTAGATGTTGACAAAGTGAAGCCATACTATACCTCCCTCATTCAGAAGGTAAAAACTTAGCCCTTGTTTTCTTTTGTGTTCGTTTTCAGTTTTTAATATTTTTTCCAAAAAATAAAAAATAAAAATTCAAATATATGTTTTTTTATATGAATTTCCATTAAAAATCTTCTCGATATAATTATAATGAACTATGAATGTGATTCTTACATATATTACTCTTATGAATGTGCAGTACTTCCCTCCGAAGCTAAAATGGTGAAAAATTCGTACTATCGTAAAGAAGAAAAACGAGTCGAAAATGTTGGCCGGGATGGCGAATTATTGTGTTCTTCTTATGTGAAGCAAGTATTGGTGTGTTTTCTTATTGATATGGCGATGTGAATGAGGTTTTCAGTCTCCTATACGAGTAGAGATGCATTTATGTTTGTGTGAATTAATGAACTTTATTTCTCTTGTATTTGTGAAGAAGTAGTTGTTTAGCAATGCTCAAATAACTTATATATATTTTTTAAAGGGTAAATGCTATATTTGGTTTCTTGAATTTTTGTTTAGAATTATTTCAGTCCCTCAACTTTATTTTTTTATTTTAGTATTTTTGGATTTTAATTTTTGTTTTATTATGGCCCCTCTTATCATTTTTTTCGATGAAAATGTGGTTAAATTTTGAGTTTTTTGGAGAATAAAATGGTCAATATTAAATTTAATTTTCTCACTTTAATCTGTTAAATTTGTAAAATTGTCAAATTAGTCCTTTTATTTAAGTGAAAAAACAACTCTTTTATTTTTTGTATGTTGAATATGATGTAATTGTTTTATGTGAATAATAAAAATTTTGAATGCTTGTGAATATTATAATGACATATTACTTGACTTAAAATAAGTACTCTCTCTTTTTTTTTTTTTGCATTTTTAGTAGTTAAAAAATAAAAAAATATGGATAAGTTTTATAAAATATATCTAATATGAAAATATAAAATTTGATTAAACTTCATATATCTAATATGAAGATAAACTATAAAACAAATCTTAACAATATTTATAAAATCTTTAGATTTGAACTTGGTGGATTTCATATATATAGGAATTCATTCTAACAAGTTTTTTTAAATATATAGAAGAAATTCTGTAAAAGAAAATTCTCATAAAATGAGTCGTATACACATATATGAAATTCACTCACTCCACAGCTTTTATTTTTGTAAAATAAGCAACAATACTGAGGTTACCTTGCGCAATTGATGTAGGTACAACCATCCTATCTGATGTAGGTAAGCATCCCGCATTAGTTGCAGATGAGACCCACTTTTTCCCCTTCAAAAGAGTATCATTCCTGGATGTTGTAACCTTAACAAATCCGAATTGCCTGTACATCTCTCTGATTTGAGACACACATTTCAGAATCTGTTGCTAGCTAGACTACTTTATCAAATGTAGGTTTTATGAAATACATATGATAGCTGAAATCAAAACCAAGCAAGGCCATGAAAGAGGAGGTTATGATTTTGGGAATTTTAGAAAGAATTTTCATTAATTGATGGCAGCAAAATTGAGAGAGCTCTCCTTTTAAATACATTCAGGCATCAAATATTTATCTGCCAACCACCTAATCGCCTCATCCCAAAAAATGAGCAATTTCTATCTCCACATTGTTCGCTAAATTTAACAAATCAAACTTGAACAAAAGTTTTTGTTCTGTAAGCTTTCAAGTTCAATTCGATTAGTGCGAAAATACTAGTACAGAATTAACAATTATCAAATTCCTCAAACTCGATTCATTTTTTATCCAATTAAATCTCGTACGGGTACTATTAGAACAATTATCAAACCAAATTCAAACTCAATATTTATTCAAAAAAGCTTGAACAATAATGTGTGAAAGGTCTACTTGAGTCATTTACAGCTCAATTGCTAACCAAATTAATAATACCTAACTTCATCGTTCCTCCCAGTATCTCAGGAGCCTCATTGCTATTGCTGACAGAATCAACAACCAAACGCCTGACTTATTTAACAAGTATACATCAATTGTCCAGACCTGGGCAACTGCAATATCTTTTTTTTCCCCCTCCAGTTGTTTGAGCATAGAATTAGGCTTAATTGGAGAAAGAAAATTGGTGGAGAAGGTTTCCATCCAAAGGTTAATCCTGCTCGCACAGCGAATGTTTACTTCCCGGAGCTCATTGATGAGAACAAAATAAGTTTTCAAACAGCAACCAAGTTTCAAACACTATGCAGAAGCCGGTATAGTATTCAAGTAGTTGCCTCGTATTATCCTGATTCAAGATTACAAAACCAGAAATTGCAAGTTTAAGAGAATTATTTCAGTATAGACGTGCATTGTTTGCAGAAGATGTTGTCAATGCTGGAGGCATCAACATCTATAGGGTCCGGCCTTTTCTGCATGCATCAGTTTAAGTGATAGGTGGCGCTGATACAATCTAAATTGCTAGACCCGAAATATCTGTAGAAAACTTGAGTTATCTACTGAAGATGTGGAGAGAAAACCTTCAAAACTTCCTGGTATACAGGCTTCTTGAAATCCACTGCCTGCAAAGGGAAAGATTGAGGGAACGATGAAAATTCAGATGCAACAGAATAGAGAAGAAGTATTCACAGTTTTGCAGGATGAGGAAGAAAGCTGACATGATCAACTATTTCTTGGGGTGACATCCATGACCATTGTCCAAACTCGGCTTTTTCAGTCCCATCACCCAAAAGATTGACTTCTTCGTCCTTTCCAGTAAATTTTAGAAGAAACCTGAAGTTATGCACACGATGTATCAGAGCGGTAAAGGATATTTGGCCAAACAAAAAATGGAAGTATCGCTTAGACATGAAAGTATCAATGCAAATATTATCGAGTTTAACCAAAAAACATATACAGACAAATGGCTTGAACCCATCAGCGCCATGAGTAAGCTACAATTAAATAACAAAGCAGAAGGTTCAACAAAATATCTGCATGTAACTCAACAGTAGCTAATATCTGCATGTAACTCATAACTTTCCAGTACAAGACCCTCACTAGAGTAGTTTGGTAGGATTTCCAACAGAAATTTCATCCGTCTACATATAATAAACAAATGATGCTGTAGCCAGATTCGTGCCACACTTAATTCAACCACAGTGATGATCTTCAATGAGCACACATTCTTACAACACAATTTGAAGACCACTGTGATTGAAAATACGAAGAATCATGAATGCTCTTCCACTACTACCAACAAAAATCCCCATATTGTTATTAACCTCAACACCATTCCAAAGTTAATTTAGAATAACACCATCTCTTATCTTTCAAAAATGATTACCACCGCACATGCATCTCCATGCCCACAACCAATCTGAAAACATTATTTCATAGCCAAAAAGAACTATCCAAAGCACATAATGACAATTTCTTATTACGAATTCGAATAACTATCCAGGTTGTCCTGTCCGTTCAGTAATAAAAGTCATCAACGAGTAACAGATCTTTTGATTTAACCTGATTTTTATATAGACAGGGACTCCGAAAAGCCTCCCCCACCTCGGGGTGGTTTTAGTATAAAAAAAAAAAAAAAAAAAAACAACCAGTAACAGATCTAATTTCAAACCTTGAACCAGCATTAGGAGCCACAATATAGTTGCAGAAGAATATAAAGGGAACATGAATAATTAGAGGTCATGCCCTGATTACATGAACATCAGAAGAAACTAATTCCACATAAATGAGTAAAAAACCAGTAACAGATCTAATTTCAAACCTTGAACCAGCATTAGGAGCCACAATATAGTTGCAGAAGATTATAAAGGGAACATGAATAATTAGAGGTCATGCCCTGATTACATGAACATCAGAAGAAACTAATTCCACATAAATGAGTTCTCACTTTTTCCCCCTTATTTTCTGTCTTCAAGCAAATACCATGCAGATGCAGTTTTTATTTGTTTTACTTCCCTAGTTTGAAGCATATGTTTTTGTTTTCAATTAGCAACCACAATGGGAATATGAATCATTCTAGTGCTAATCCAGGACTTGAATGAAGTGGGTAAGTGGATTATGTTTCAATAAAAGGTAAGGGCATTCACATAAGAGATTGCTATGGATAGTGACATGATTTCTAATACATACGTGTTATTAATCTCATTTGAGAAGTCATAAAAGTTTAGGAACTTTAAGTCAAAGAGACAATGAGGGTTTTTGCTTTTATCTACAATAGGAAGTAAAATAAATATAACTATTTGAAGATCGAGTTAAGAACTTGAACTAGGAGAAATAGATGAATAGAAAGACAATCATATAATACTTATTAATTAACTTGGAGAAAAGATATTCAAGACATTAATGAGGTCAGACAGAGACTCACATTAAATAAGTATAAGATAAAGCTCCTATCACAAGTACAATGACATGGACCTAGCATCTAGAACAAGCCCATTTTGATAACATGTCCATTTGGTCAGTGCACCAGAAGGAGGTCCACGTCAACGAAATCAAGAAGGAAAGAAAGCCACAATTTATATAACAAAAAATCACAGATGTAAAGAAATGAGAAAGCAGAAGTCCAACCACTTCTGAGCTTGACCCTTCCAGTCTGAACCCCATTGCCGCTTGAGTTTTTCCCTGACATCTGGTGGGAAATCATATGTCAACCAATATGGCACCTGCAGAAAATATCTTTCAGATGAAAACATAATAATACAGGTCCGCAAAGCCACAATAGCACTCCAGAATATGAAATCTCTGTAGGTTTTGGCAACACGAAAAAGAAAATCCAACTACTACATGATGACCAATAACCATTTCGTTACAGCTTAAAACATATATTGTTTGTTGTTAATAAAAAAATTTAACGAGATTTTCAGTTAAAATCCTAAAGATTTAATTACAAGATAACAGCCTCCTTTATGCAATACACAGAGTTTTAGATGATCCTAGAACTTCCAGTGGACAGCCTGAACTGTAATACCAACGGAAAGATATATTCTTTTACACATCTCAGATGCAAGTAGTGCTTTTCCATTATTATCTACAAAAGGGTTGTCCACTACTCACCACAGAATTTAAGGGAAACACATCAGGCATGGACATAAACATATGAATTACAATGGCTATCAGTATCCACATGAAATGGCAGATTACTCCCTCAATGCAGTAGTATGATTCCGGAGTGCAATAAAGTACTTCCAGAAGCTTAGTAATAACAAATTAATTTTCCAAAAGCACAACTTGTGTTTTTGAAGTCTTAGCAAGAAGCTCTTGGTACTTTCCCCTCCCAATTTCTCCACTCCTCTCAAGGTTCAATATAGTAAATCATTCTAAAGTTCAACCAACCTCCATTCTTCCGTCAACTCATCAAATCTTTTCTTGAAAACCCTTTTGCTTACATCTAGGACTTCTCCATCACATTTTTTATTAATTAGAGATTTTAACACAAGACAATGAGTAAACGGGTACATAACAACAAAGAAACACAGAGTTTGATGAAATGGTAATCACGTAATTGTAAAAAGAAGCAATAAGACATTTGTTTTTCCTTACGAAATGTGTGTTTCACAGGTTACCAGTACAGTTTTTACTTTTAATAATTGTGGGGTTCCCAGCACTGAAGTTGAATTAATAGAAAAAGTAGGCAATTTTCACTCCCTCATGAATGAAGCAAGAGAATTCAGCTCAAACTTTAGAAAACCTATTGAGAGCAACCCAACAGACAGAAATGCAAAAGGAGTAAAATTTTCATTCAAACCTCAGCAACAATATCAGCTGACGTAACACCAGTCTCTTCTCTTAATTCCCTGATGGCAGCATTTCGGGGATCCTCGCTTTCATCAATTCCACCCTACAAAATCATAACACACTTCAACATTGTTCGGAAAAATATCAAATAACATAGGAAGAATATGCCCCTTATACATACATAAGCAAGGAGAAGGCAAGAATACCTCGAGCATTCTCAGAATAACTCAATTTAATCTCAAGTTCATATCAATAAAACAAACTGCACTCATAAAAAGAACCAATGTGGCCTTCAGATAACCAGTAGAAAGTTTCTTGATTATGGTTTTTCATTACGACACTCGAATACAACAGAACCCTTCTTATGTACAGCAGGCAAAAATGCAGTTTATCCACCAAAATTTCAAGAATCCAATAACAACAACCCAATAATATCAAACCTGAGGCATTTGCCAAGCATCTGGTATGTCAAGCCTTGAAGCAGCAAAGATCTAACACGAAACCCAAATGCACAGATAATCATCACTACCCAGAAACATAAAAACCGAATACATACAAACATAAATGCGCAAAGAGACAAAAAACCCCACCTTCTTAGAGGGGTTAATAAGACAAATTCCCACATTTCTTCGGTAACCTTCTGGTGGGCTATCCATGGATGATGATGACAGTGAAGAGAATGGAGCTGGGAGTGAGCGCGCAGTGAATTTCTGGAATCTTGAAGGGCAGTTTGGGAAGAGAAGGTTAGCTGTATTTATACGCTGCAACGGAGAATTCAAATGAATAAAAGATCGGCACAAAGCCATCAGCACAGTGGCACATAGCCGCTGTGGTTGTTTCTCCGAATTTTGCTGCGTCTGCTGGAGAATATCAAATGTCCATAATGTCCCTTTCTCATACTCTTTATCACCGGAATGGAATTTTTCTTCTTTTTTTTTTTTTTAATTCAACTACAAAAACAATTTTACATATTATTATTTACCTACTTATACTATTTATTAAAGTTCAATACCTTAAAATACTTTTGGTAGGCAAAATATAATTTAATTAAAGTACCCCCCACTTATTTTCTTTTTTTAACTTAAATATAACTTATAGGCCTATAAGTGTGATTTTATTTAAAATATAACAACTACCAGTATCTAATTTTGTATTATTTCTTTCAAAAAATTGATATAAATTTAATTCTTATGCTGTTGTGATAAATAAAGTATTGTGTTTAATACATTTTTTTAATATTGATTAATTATTTAATTAAATAAATATAATATAAAATTAAATTATGCACTCACATCAGGTGTGTTTCGATTGATTTTTTTTATATTTAAACTGGCATTATGCCATCCCTCATTGCCCATATTATGTATTTGTATTCTGATATAGATTCCAAAAGCTACAATGAGAGTATCATTAGAATAATCCCTCCACTCCTTACTTATTTCCAAATAGCAACTTGATTTATTGGTTTGTTTTGAAAGATGGCTTCTGTTCTTTTAGAAAACAGTGGGAGATGTTTAAGGTAATTTGGGTGAGTGTTTAAGCTCCTTTCCTTATTACTCCAAATGCTTTGGATAATCTCTTAAAGATGTCATAGAACTGGCAAAACATATATAATTTGGTTAGGGCTAAGCTGAAGAGAGTTCCAGCAATGCTCACTGACGCTCAAGTTAGTGTCATGTTTACGGTCTCTATATAGGTGTCAATAGTTGGGGTAGCAAAAACTGTATCTGAGCTTAGAGAGACAATATTTTAATAGTTTTATGCAGTGGTCCGTGCATACCGAAGTAAAAAGTGACAAATGGTGGTCCCAACAGACAAGGTAGTCGTTCTGTCAGGCAATCACGCATGTTCTTAGTGTCGTGTTTACGATCTCTATGTAGGTGTGAATAGTCGGGGTAGCAAAAGTTGTACATGAGTATAGAGAGACAATATTAATAGTTTTACGGTGTACAGTGGTCCGTGCATACCGAAGTAAAACAGTGACAAATAGTGTTCCCAGCAGACAAGGTAGTTGTTCTGTCAGGCAAGCACGCATGTTCTTAGTGTCATGTTTACGGTCTCTATGTAGGTGTGAATCGTTGGGGTAGCAAAAGTTGTACCTGAGCTTAGAGAGACAATATTAATAGTTTTACGGTGTGCAGTGGTTCGTGCATACCGAAGTAAAACATTGACAAATGGTGCTCCCAGCAGACAAGGTAGTTGTTCTGTCAGGCAAACACGTATGTTTTTTTCACCAAGTACAGAGGTCCCGTGGATTCCTTGGGTACTTAAGAAATATTAACAAGTGAAGAGCCTTTTTCCAGGACCTTGAATGTATGATTCCGAAAGGTCTCTTTAGAAGTCCTCTACAATGATACCATTCATATGAAGGTCTCTGTTACTCTTAAATGCCTCTAGTGTATTTTCATAAATATTCCCACATCAGAAGTTCCCCCGTTATCAAGTTTTGAGGAAGCGAAGCTTGGTAAATGGATTCGAGATGACCTTCAAGCCTTAGCAAATATCCCATCAATTTTTCTGAAGGTCTGCAAAGATTTTTGAACTTTAAATAATTTGACGTTCGAATATCGATTCTGTCATCTGAAATTTGGATTTCAGAACCTGATATATAAGTCTTATAACTATAGCATGCCTACTAATCGTGTCCTTACATTTGTGAGCTGTTGTTACTCACTGCAAGTTTGTGGCTAACAAGAGGCAATATACCTTTATTAAACCCACGCTTATCATAATAGGTTTTAAATACTGGTGCTTAACTGCAAAGTAACCCTTTGTCTTTTTTGTCAACTTTTTCGTTTTTGCTGAATAACCTTGCTTGTTCCAAATAACTCTAACTCTTGAAATTTTACCAGGTTCGTGTTCCAAATTTTTACATAAATTTATAAGTAATAAAATAGATTGCATAATGTATATTATGCTATAAATATACCAAAATATAGTATGAAATTTTATTTTATTATTATAAATATAAACTACTAATTAGTTTAGAAAATCATACTGAACAATTTAAAATTATAGAAAAGTATCCATTATCTGGAATAATACAATTAAAATATATAAAAATATTTTATAGTTGAGATTGATATATGTTCACAATCTGTAATAAATTTATATATTTATAAATGTTAGTATTACATTGATGTAACTATCATCTTAAATTGTTGAACAACATCGGGCCGTCAAAATTCGGATCAAACAGTTAAATATGATCAAACTTACAGAAAAATATGTTTGGTAAAGTTTTAAACTTATTGGATATACGGATGTCGAGATATCGTACTCGTAACATAAGAGTAATCATTCAAGATAGTGTATCATGGAATCAGACAATGTGATTTTAATCATACCATCTAATATGATCTATTGGACACAGTTTTATATATATTTAAATTTGGTATAAATTGGGTGCCCGAATTTTAAGATATCGTAAATAAAATAATAATTAAAATAATTAAAATTGTTCAACCATCATCATCATCATCATTATCATCATCATTATTATCATTATTATTATTATTATTATTATTATTATTATTATTATTATTATTATTATTAGATTAATTCATAGGAATCACTAAATTTCAATATAAATTTATAAATAATAAAATAGATTGCATAATATATAGTATGTATCTTGATATAAATATAAAACTCAAAAATAGATAAAAAAAATCATACGTGAATTACTTGTCAATTTAAAAAAAGTATAATACAATAGAAATATATATTAAAATATAACATAAAATTTATATATGTCATATTAAATAATAATTTGAATTATAAAAAAATTTCCTAATATTGAATTCCATCACTCGGAGTAGGTGATTTGACAGTTTGGGATGGTACAAAATATCCCTCTAAAACAAGAGATACACTACATTTATAGGTATGGTCAACATGTGACCAATTAGGCCGAGTTTCACCATGATTATGTCACTGTTGTCGTACGACGGGAAAATTATCTGCATACTAAGATACTACGTCAGTATTCAGAAGACAAACCCTTCGTTCTTGAGTATTACATGGATCGCTGTGACCTATAACATGACACTTCAATTTAATAAGAATACTAGATTGATTTTCTAGAAGAGAATGACATTCTACAAATAGAAAAAAAAAATCCATCAATAATTTAATTTCTGGACCTTAGGTGAAGAAATTTGAAATCAAAGTGGATTGATTGATGAATTAATTTATACTTAATATATAATTACCATTTACCAATATTAGTCTAACTCATGATTTAATAAGAACTAATCAAGATATGTGTCCAGTTCACCAGACAAAAATGATCTGATATAAAATCATCACGAACCAGAGAAAATGGGCTAAGTTCATTGCTGAAATTTAGGGTACTTGCAATAGCTTTTACTTTATGGTGAAAATAAGTTGTAAGTTAAGTAGTAGTGAAAATTAAGGCGATTTATTTGGCAAGAACGGAATCGACGGAGGTATCAATAGTTGGTTCGCGATGCAGTGTCCTGTGCTCGAATTATTCTTGATGGGTTTAGACTCCATATACTTAGTGTTGAACTACCTCATGGCATTAGTACTATCGCCTTGTAGTATGGAGGATACCATGGCCTACTTAAATTGCCATTTAATTTGTACATTATGTACTTTTCCTTAATGAAATTTACCATTACCGAAAAAAGAAAATTAAGGTGTTTGAAAACAAAAGTGAAAAAGTGGAAAAAAGCTAAAGTCAAAGTTTTGAGAAAACAACTTAATATTAACAATTTTACCAATACTCTGTAGAAGTCAGTAAAAACGGAGTTAATTATAGCTTTTGATTTAAATCGTGATAGTTTATAAACAACAGTGTAAATCAACTTAATATTTATAATTTTACCAATAAAATACAGAAACTGTACGAAACTAGAAAAGGGATTATCTCTCAGCAATCGAAGAGTATTGATGCCGATTTGAACTTTGAGGGTTCTAATCCCCCAAATTGTACTTTGAAAATATTGATAGAAATGAAATCAAATGCTTTTACTTAAAATATAAAAAGAAAATAATAGAAATGGAAAACTAAATTAATGTGGAGACTATTAGCTACTTCCATTATGTCATGACCCATAAATGTCAATTTATGCATATACAAACAATTACTCAGATTTAAATGTAGATCCCATGTACATATATATTCATATATGTTAACTGCAAATCTAACTTAAATTATATATATTTCAATTTCTTAATTTAATACTTTAGTACATTGGCATTATAAATTTAATATTATTGTTAGAAATAATTATATTTACACACCTTTGTCTATAAACAGAAACAATCTCTATTTTTTATGTAGTCACATAAACTATCTATGACTGGAAAAAAATTGGATAATTTGAGTAATAATTTGACGTTTCAAGACGGTGTATGTGTAATTCTTTTAAAAAAAGGGGTAATTTGTGTAAATGATGCTGGCATTTTTTGAGGATTTATATTTGATTTTTCAAAAGATAAAGATGATTTGTATAAATAGACCATAGATCAAGGAGCGGAAATACGATGACCCCTTATTATTATTATTATTATTATTATTATTATTGTGTAGTAAGTGGAAAGATTGTGAGGTGAAAAATGGCAACTATATTCTGATGAGAAAAAGATAATAAGAATAAATCAATAAAAAATATATCAATAAGATGTAATTCAATTGGCGAAATTGAGGTCCCATGTGTTGAATTATACCAAGATATAATACTGTCATATTTTAATAGTAGTTATGTGTATATTTTAATAGCAGTTATTGATTAATTATTGATATTTGATATTAATAATTAGTATATTAATTATTATAATTATTAGTAATTAAAATTATAATGTAGTGTTAATCAATTTACAGAAAAAAGAAAAAAAAAAAAGAAAGATAAGTGGAATTTTGGGGGTAAAAAAGGCTTTTGACATATATAGAAGAACACCCTGTCAAAGGCAAAGACTTCACATCTGTCCAAAACCATTGGCAACTAACTGTAGGCCACCTCATCATTCACCAACTTTTTTATATTCTCCTCTGCCCCCTCAACTTTATACTTATTCTATTTGTGCCCCTATCTATTGCAAAATGAAAATTAAATCCGGTCCTACTTGGTTTTATGATTTTTCAATCTTGGAGAGGATTATTATTATTTTCTTTGTAAAACTAAAAGCATTTTTTTGATATTATTTAATTAATTTGATAGTGGGAAAAATAAATTATGTGTCATTTTATTAGTTTCCATCTCATCTAAAATTAATAATATTAACTATACAATAATTGGTTAATTTGAAACGAAGAATTGCAATAATAAAAAAAACTAATAAATTATGAGCGCAATTTTTACCGATAAATTGAAAATTAATATTAATATTTACATATAGATCGAAAAGATGGTGTAATCTTGTTCCGAAAAACGAGTAATCTGGATATAATATTTTTTTTTCTTAATGGTACTAATAAAAATGAAGCAAAATAGAAAAAAAAATTTAAAATTCAATTAGATTTTTTTTTGAACAAAAAATTTGAATTAGATTATTGTGTTTGAAATTATATGATTTTACAAATATCAGGAGGATTTTGTAATCTCGAAATAAATATCAAAATATTTAATTTTTGTAAATTTGATATAAATGTGTGAAAAAGAAATAAATATCAAAGTTTTAATAAATATTGAAAATATTTTGAATTTTGTGGATTTTTTGGACTCGACGAAAACATTAATTTCTTCATAGATTGCATAATCGAATCTTTTGAGGCTTTTTTTTTTTAATTCTTTGAAATTGAATATTTTTTGTTGATAAACTAATTTATGAATACAATTTTTATTTATTTATACATGTAATAATAAAATAATTATGCATTTTTAAGAAATTAGAATTAATTTATACTTTTTCCGAATTGATAATAATAAATAATTAATCTTATTATTCTAATTACTTGTAAAATGGGATGGAAACCTAATATATAAAATAATTATACTTCTTCAACTGTTATTATTAAACAAAAATAAATAAAAATGGAGAGTTTTAGTCAGTAGTTCAAAGTATAGTCCCTAAAAACTAAATAACCATAAATTGGGGGGCTCTTATCTAATTTTCGAAAATACTTTTCCTACACCAAATGCTCTCTCTTCCTCTCTCTCTCTCTCTCTTGACTATTTTCTCCGTGTTTTCTCTCTCTAGTCTTTCCTTCAGAACCAGACAGGGATTTGGAGAGAGGAAAGAAATGGGAATTCCGGCGAGACGTGGTGGTGGTGGAGGTGGCGGAGGAGTGGTGGGGGTCGATATGCTGAGTGACAGAGCAGCACAGATGAGAGAGGCTCTGGTGAAGAGCCAGTCAATCACGGACAATATGGTCTCGATTTTGGGCTCCTTTGACCACCGCCTCTCCGCCCTTGAAACCGCCATGCGCCCGACCCAGGTATAAGTTTTTCCTTTTCTCTTTTGCTTCCCCAGCTTATTGTATGCTGAAGTTTGCTCTTCAGTTTTATATGGGATGTGGGGATGTTATGGTTTTGAGAGAACAGCTGTGATTTATCGTGGAGGCAAATAAATTCGTGATTTTTTTAGCTGGTGTAAGCAGAGGGAGAGAAGTTCAAAATTTCTGGATCTGTTCTCTTCTGTTACGTCTTTCTCCCTGTTTCCCCCTGTTTGGTGGAAGCTGGCATTTCCTTTCCCCCTTCCGAGGGGATGCTTCTAAGAACCTCATTTTACTTGGAAGATGGCAAGAATAATGGAAATTGAACTAGAAAGAAGATCTGTGCCATTTGTAGAATAGGGGGACTATGTGAAATCGTTGATCTGAGTTCTTTTAGTATATTAGCCCTTATATCTAAAGTTACATGACGCAAAATTTGAATGTTCTTTCTTCTGGTGTTTTTAACTGTCATTTCTTATTTTCTGATTCTTCGGTATCTGTTCTTATTATTCTAATAGATATTCTCATTTATATTTGCATTTGCCTCTTCAATGTCGTCAATATGAGTTGGATGATCAATTTTATAACAAAATTGTGATTTTTTCTCCGTGATCTTTCGTTGCCAAGTTTTATCGCAAAACTGTTGAAAACTTCGCGCGAAAGAAATGCAGCTGCGGTCATGCGAGCTCGTCATTATTTATCTGTTTTATTCTACTTATAGTCTCATGCCACTGAGTGCTCTGTCCATTGCATATGCTATTTCCTATTTGGAATGCCCACAAACAATTTCCTGTTTCATGATAATTTTCTTCCGTGAATTACCCTCTTTTTGAAGTATTGATGTGGCACCTCAAATCCAGTCAAAATGGGACTGTAAAATTGCGATGGTGGGAGTCTCATTTAACGGAATAGTAGAGAATGCATCAAGTTCTCTCATTTGCAGCTTTGCTTTGTTAATTTTCAAATTCATAAGAAGTTTAATAGATCAACCAACATAGTAAACACTTTCAAGCTCAAGTGAGTTGGAAATATAACTCGGTAATGTTTACTATTTAGAACTTTAATCGGATTGGTCTTAGCTGTTTTCTTGATTTACTTTGGAAAACTATGAGAAATGAACTGAAGTAATTACTGACCTTTGGTTTTTTAACGATTAATCACTAATAACAAGTGGAGGGACTTCTTGATGCGGTTCGTCACAATCCTTATGACTCAACATGTGATTTCTATTTAGCGTCCTAATTTTTTCAACTTGTTGGGAAGTCTTTTAGTTTTTTTTTTTTTTTTTAATTTCTAGCCATTTGACTTCTGCATTATGATATTTTCTTTGAGTTGCATCTCTTTTCATTTCTTAATTGGTGATCAATCTACTTTTGTAGATTAGAACACATGCGATTCGGAGGGCTCATGAAAACATTGATAAAACTCTGAAGGCTGCTGAGGTCATATTATCACAATTTGACATTTCTCGCCAGGTAAGATTCCACTGAATGCCTTACATTTTGTTGTTTGCTTGAACTTAGTTCTGTTCCAAGGGAGAAAAAGTGATCATCTCTGAATAAACATAAAATTAGGAGTTTTTATTTAATATAAATTATCATTAACTTCTTCTAACAATCTAATTGACATTTTGGCGTATCTATCCACCACTTCTGGATAAATCTTTACTAGCCTTCTTCGTTCATATCGAAATCAAAATGGAGCTTCCAGTTCTCGACTCTAATGGAAGACCACTGGCTCATACGTCATTTGTATATTTGCTTAAATTATTGAAATTATTGCTAAGAGATGTGAGGTTATTATTGAAAGTATTGCTGAATTTGCCACAAAAGAATGTTAATTTGCTTAGATAAATGTTCAAATGGTTAAATAAGTGGTGAAATTGGTAAAATATTGCTAACTTACTGAAGTGTGAATTGGATTAAATACTTGCTGATTTCTGCGAGCTATATATATATATTTGTTAGTTTCTGTCTTGTTTTTGTTTGACGCTACTATGCTACAAATATATAAGTATTTACACAATTATCCACCTTGCATTGGTAAGGCGTGCGCCGTGCCATGGCTCCAGGGAACTTTTCCGCTGTGGTTAGCCATGAGCTTTCAATACCTGTGTGGTCCACTTTTCCTGTATTGAATCTAAGCTCTTTTAGGTCACTGGATGATTGTAAAGATAACCTCTATTTGTTGCATATTAATATTATTAGATTATAATTAATTTAATTGAATATAAGAAATTGAGTTAGTGCAATTCATTGATATAATTTGGAATAGATATTACAATCCAATTATTTAAATATGTTACATGAGCAAGTTTTAGAAAGATATGAAAAAAATTGTTTTCTAGATATATGGGAAACTTACAGTAAACCACTAAATGATATGGCCAAATCAAATAGAAATAATGAAATATAGAATGGAAATCTTACTCCAAATACCTTTGCTAATGGATTGCTTCTTTCATATCTAAGCATGAACTTCGGGCATGGGCTTGATACTGACATAGGTTTTTGGTCGAGCAGGATTTAGAACTAATCAGTTGCTTTAATTTCAGGGAGGTAGCCTATATTTAGAAATTTTGTGAGGTTTAAAATGCAATGATCTGTTTTGTACTTGCTTTTGTTCTTTCTCTGCTATTTAGGAACCTGAATGATTACTTGGGTAGCATCATATTCTGTCAATTCTATATTTTTCGTTTGTTGACATCTTTGTTGTCTATTTTCTGTAGGCTGAAGCAAAAATACTTAAAGGGCCACATGAGGACCTAGAGAGTTATCTTCAAGCAATTGATCAGCTAAGGAAAAACATTCAATTTTTCAGCAACAACAAAAGCTTCAAGAGTAGTGATGGAGTGCTCAACCACACGAATAATTTACTTGCCAAAGCTATATCAAAGCTGGAAGAGGAGTTCAAACAACTTTTGTCGTCTTACAGGTTTGTTTTCATTCTTTTGTGCATGCTATGCTTGTCATATACTCTTTTCCTTTGCGTGAAAGTACATGTTGGTTGAGCTCACACTCCATACATGTCTTTGTGATAATGGGTTATGGTGCTGATCAGCTCTAACTTAACATGGTCACATGCTAATGACAAATTATTTGCATTATTCCTTATTAATTTGAGGCTAGAATACATTTTTATGTATGCTTATTATTGCAATATCTGGAGATGAGAAAATAGACTTGGTCATTGGTTATACAGGAGGCACTGTAATTAGTATATACCTAGATATATTTATATAGGACATACTTTATGCGAAAGGATTAATTTGTAACTGGCAGCTTGACTGTAGTATACAAAAAGTAGCTTAATCAAGTGACTGATATGTCATCAAGTCTACAATTGATTATGGGAGTGTTTTTTTCAGCTTTTGGCTCCCAAAAGCACTTTTGAAGTGTTTTAGATGCCAACTTCTGCCTCTGAAATGGCTAAAAAAAGCGCTTTTAGACCAAAAGTTAGAAGCACTTGGTGATGCTTTTAGCTGCTTTGGTTTTTTTGTAAATGTATTCAACTTTAACTTTTACTACTATACCCTTATTATAATAATCTTAATTCAACTTTACCGTTTTTAACTTATTTTTAAAAATTAATTGTATATTTAAAGTTGATATTGGAGTTTTCAAATATTTTGATAATAATTAAATTTAAATTTTCACATATTTACTATTTTAAAATTTTTATATTTATTTGCTTTATCATCTAATTACATTATTTCGTTCACATATTAATTTGATTAATTAATAAAGTATAATATATATATATTTGCAATCATGCAAGTTAATCAACTATTATATTACCTAGTGGGAATATTATTAAATTAAATATATATGTTAATATTTTTAAAAAATTAAATATGAAATATACTAATTGAAATAAAGTTTATTATTTATTGTGAAAAAATAATTATTATTGACAAACGACAAGTGAAATAATAAGAAAAATAGTATCTTTTTAATAGGGGCAAAACGGACTTTAATCAATTAAGTTTATTTTAGAAATGATTTTTCTCCAAACACTATCCAATTCAACTTTATCTGCTTTTCACTTTTTTTTACAAACAATACCCACTTTTGATTCTACTACAACTTTCAACTTTTTCTCTACTAAAATCACTTCTCTAAAAGTAGAAGCTTTTGCAAACACTCCCTATGCACCCTAAAATCAATATTGCTTTGGAGCATTATCACTTTAAAGTTCTTAAAATGCATATGAACGGCTGCTGGATAATTTCATTAAAGACAAGTAAACTCTCTTTTCTAAAAGTGTTCTTAGATGACATGTAGAATTCTCTATTGACAAATATGTCATACCTTATGGGGGATAGGTTTGTGATTTAACATGCTTTCCCCACTTTTAGTTATGATTTAATGAAGTCCATTCCTTTGGCCCCTTGTTATATTCATGTTTTAGATTATGTTTTGATGGTTGTTCCTCTAAGCTTACTCATTATAATGACCCAAGAATATGGACTATGCACTCTCATGTTACTTTTATGTAGTCTAAGTTGAATTTTCATATTTTCAGCAAAGCTGTGGAACCGGAACGACTTTTTGAGTGCCTCCCCAATTCTATGCGGCCATCATCAGGATCACCCGGAGATTCTAGCAGCAAACTTCCATCATCAAATAGTCATTCTGATCAAAACAATAGTGCAGAAAACTCTGTATATACTACACCAACACTAATTCCACCTCGAATTTTGCCTTTGTTGCATGATTTAGCGCAACAGATGGTTCAAGCTGGAAACCAACAGCAGTTACAGAAAATATACAGGTAGATTATTATCTCGATTTTTTGCTCAGGAGTTGTGTGGTGGCAAAAGTTTTGCTTTGTGTTCTCTATAAGAACATTTCTCCCTACATAAGTAACTTTAGAATCATTAGATGGTTTAAGATTAACTTTCAGATGTTCAGACTTTCTTGGAATTACCTGACCTTAATTGGATTCTACCACTCTTAACGTTTGTAAGATTTGGCATTTAAGGTTTTATCTTGATTGATCTAGTTGCCTCTAGCCATTGACATGTAAGCACGATCAGGATTTTGAAATGCTAGAAGGAAGTTAGTTGGTCACTCTTTCTGTAGGCATACATTTGCTTGTATTCTTCTTCTGGACTAGTAACTTAATGTATCCTCTTTCTTGCAACGAGAGGTCCAAGAGCAGCTTGTCAGTTGTAATTGATCCCTAGCCAGCCATCTTTACCTATAGGTGTCATTGAACACTATATTTGATATGCCTATTGTGCTTCTCTGGCGAGAGGTTGCCATCATATTCTCTGTAGTGGTCCTTTGAAGGCACTATGCTGCTTTGGCAAATATATGTATTTTAGAAAGCTGTTGTCTAATGAAATCAGAATCTCTTTTACATTTTAGAGCAGATTCTCTTCTACTTTTTCGCTGGGAAATTTTATGGAACTCATAAAAAAGATTGGACCCCAATAACACCATATACATATTATGACATGTAACACCAAAACAACCTTGTCTTTTAGGGCTTGGCAATGTTCTTCATTATTGTTCACTTTGTCTAGTTTAAAGAATCACGCTCCTGGTCCAAGACTAGTGTATGAACACATGCCAAGTCATTTTCATGTGTAGATTTCGCACAGATATTGAAGGGAAGTGTAAACTATGTGTGTCACTAAACCAAAAATTTGGATTTTCAGTACTCAGTTTTGGCTCGCTTAGACCTAATATGGGTGATGCTGAATCAGTTAATGACTTTGTAGGACTCCTCTTGTTAGATTTGTTTATGCTACCCCAGATATTGATTTTTCATTGCCTGTCCTGCTTCATTTTGGAAAATTATACTTGCTGTTATTATTTGAAGAAAGTTTTTTCTCGTTGAGTCTGGGGTGTGATAAGAATTCTAAAATCTGTGAGGATCACTAGACCATAATGTTAGCTGGAATATTGCACAGGAATCTTTGCTCTGCATAGTGAACCATGTGTGTCAAATATACGTTACATAGTGAATTAAATTTTGACGAGAAACTTCAATCCTCAAGTACTCTGGAATTTGAGTAACTTTCTTCTCCAAAATTTCACTATCTTCAAGAGTTAGAAACCTGTAGAGCCTCCAGTAGTTAACTGGAAGGTAAGGGTCATAACCTTTGGTTTGAGAGGTTCATCTATGGTGCGGAAGCTGAACTCTTTACAGCTTTCTGAACCTGTATAATCTTTTGTGGCTGGCTAATAGCATTTAAATTTTCATATCAGCATCTAGCTAGGAGCTTTCCCATGTATGTTTTGCAATCATCTCCACTAACCAAATTGTTGGGGATAGGCCAAGCTGCTGCTAATACATGTGGGGAAGTCAGTATATATCTGTCTGCATAAAATTCTTGCTTTTTTTCAATATGATAATACGTATTGTTTACTATTTAGGGATACCCGTTCTCCAGTTTTGGAAGAAAGCCTTCGCAAATTAGGAGTAGAAAAGCTTAGCAAAGATGATGTTCAAAAGATGCAATGGGAAGTTTTGGAAGCTAAGATTGGGAATTGGATTCATTTTATGCGAATTGCTGTAAGTTCTCTTGTCAATCAAGCGTCTGCTTGTTTGATCAAATTTGGTTTTCTAATTAATCATGCTCAAACAGGTCAAGTTGTTGTTTGCTGGAGAACGTAAAGTTTGTGATCAAATTTTTGAGGGCTTTGATCCTCTCATGGATCAATGCTTTGCTGAAGTTACTGCTGGGAGTGTTGCAGTGCTACTTAGCTTTGGAGATGCTATTGCCAAAAGCAAGCGATCCCCTGAAAAGTTATTTGTGCTTTTAGATATGTATGAAATCATGAGAGAGCTTCACTCAGAGGTAAGGAACAACTTGTTGAAATTATATTGTTGACAATTGGTTCGTGATCGCAAGCCAGTGGCAGGTTGTCACTGAAATCTCACTCCAGGAATTACTTTGCTTAGTTAAGATTGGCATGTATCTTTTTTTCTTCCCTTCCCACCAAAGCTTCCTCTGTCTGGTGCTTTTACTTTATTTACGATGGAGTGCTTACAGTTCACTTGCTCAGCATCCTGCAGCGGATTATAGTTGCTTCCTACAAATTATGATGATTTTTGTTTTCAAGTATTGGTTCTGAATCTCAATTTATAGTTTGGTCATCCATGTATAGCATAGTTGTACCCCTCTTATCAGTTGAGATTATTTTACTTTCTAGTTAGTTTATAGTTGACAGTTGGAAGATCCCCCTTTGTTGTGCTTCTTTGAATTTGTTGGCATCTAGTACTGACAATTTTATCACCATCATATACTTAACAACTCTATTTGATCTCCCATTTCATTTTTCTTGACTTGTATCTAAGGCTTCATAACATTACATGACCTGAAATGAAATGTTAATGAGTCAAGCTAACAAAAGCTGCATCTTGGCAGATAGAAGCTCTTTTTAGAGGTAAAGCTTGCAATGATATTAGAGAATCTGCCTTGGGATTGACAAAAAGGCTTGCCCAAACTGCACAAGAGACTTTTGGTGACTTTGAAGAAGCAGTTGAAAAGGATGCTACTAAAACTGCTGTTGCAGATGGGACTGTCCACCCTCTGACAAGCTACGTGATTAACTATGTGAAATTCTTGTTTGAGTAAGTGAAACTTACTTTACCCTTGTCCTATAAACCAGTATAACAAATATACCTGGTCTTCGATTTTGTTTGCGAAAAATAGGAAGGTTGATAATTTAAATGGGCACACTCCCAAGGTTAAGTTGTATAAGCTATGTATGACATTATTTAGTCATAGTAAAGTATGAAGAAGATGCCATTTGTTAAAGTGTATTTTTCTTCAACAGCAAATCTGAATCTAGTACAAAAATGTAAATCATGACATGATCCACTTACTTGTTGAAAACAAAACAAGCTATTAATTGTCGAGGGTGTACCTTTATATTTGTTAAGTTTTACTTACAAAAGACCGAT
The DNA here is from genome assembly GCF_000512975.1 of Sesamum indicum. NCBI lineage: Eukaryota > Viridiplantae > Streptophyta > Magnoliopsida > Lamiales > Pedaliaceae > Sesamum > Sesamum indicum. The sequence goes on along the minus strand of NC_026148.1, from coordinate 13,878,159 downwards.
TTTATTGCAATACTTCGGTAATTGCTGTATGATCCATTCTCAATCCATTTAAATTGCATCCAAAATCTTTATTAGCCATGCACTTTGTCCGGCTGTCTTTGTCCTTTTTCTGGTTGAAGTATTTTCTCGCATCTTTAGTTACCAAGCTCCAAGAGAAAATACATAAAGATTGGTTCAAAGCTACATATGCAAATTACCATTCATTTCCCAATAGATTTTAACTGAAATATTACGGAACTTGCTCTATATATGCAATTAAATATTCTTTAGCTTACCTCCAGCTGTAAGAATGCAATTTTCTCTTTATTGATTGAAAAAGCTAAGTATTCAATATGCAAATGCTCATTGTGTTCTTTATCATTTTCCAGCTACCAATCAACATTGAAGCAACTTTTCCAAGAATTTGAAAATGGAGATGGTTCAAATTCTCAGCTGGCTGCTGTTACAATGCGAATCATGCAGGCTCTTCAAACCAACTTGGATGGGAAATCTAAACAATATAGAGATGCCTCTCTGACTCACCTGTTTCTCATGAATAACATTCATTATATGGTCAGATCAGTCCGCAGGTTTTCTATCTGTCTCATTTTTATCTCTAGATCTTTGCCTCATTGCGAGCTAGTTTCTGTTTGCTAAATTGTTGGTTTTTGCTGCTTCCTTTAAGATCTGAAGCCAAAGATTTGTTAGGGGATGATTGGGTTCAGAGACATCGGAGAATTGTGCAGCAACATGCAAATCAGTATAAGAGGATTGCTTGGGCAAAGGTTTGTTGTTTTCCTTTTCATGATGCACATTAGTTAATCAGGAACTGATTATCTATAGCTCCCACTAATCCCAACGTAGGGATGTTATGTACCCTCCCAGAATAGATTGATGGTAGCTTAAAGGGGTCCTTGGCTAAGCTTAGTTGATATCTTATAAGCTCCTACATCTTAAAATATGTTTTAAAAGGTTAAAGATGTTGAATCTTATTTTGAAAATAAGATTTCGAAGTGTTTGGATAAATAAGATGTCATAGCTTATAAGATGTTAGAGTGTTTGACATAATAAGGTCTTTCTAGTCTAAGAATGACCAAAAAAGTCATCAACTATTACAATATAAAATCATATAAATAGAGAATTTTGATTTGGAGTGAAAAACGTCAATTGTATGACGAGTACAGGTGAAATACTAACAAACATATGAGTGTGTTTTTGTTTATTGGATGTTAAAGGTTAAAGAGATTATAAGATGTTTTAAAAAAGTTAGGTGGAGTTAACTTTTATTTTAAGAGCTTATAAGATTCAAAATATGTTTTTTTAAGATCTTATAGATGGGTTTCAAGAGTTTATAAGCTCTCAAACATTTTATAACATGTTTTAAGGAGCTTATAAGCTCAGCCAAACACCCCCTAAATGATATATCTCGTTGGCTGATATTTCATTTGATTGGTGGTCTATCCAATCCTGCGGACCTATTATGTGTGTTCAAGCTTACATCTCTTCGTCTGATCCCTAAATGCTTGGGAAATTTGCATAACTATATTTCAAAGGGGAGTTGGGGACCGACCAGCACTTCAAGTACTTGATGAAAATGGTGCATCAGAGTCACCTGCTAGATTGATTTTTTTTCTTTTTTTTTTTTTATTAATTTGTTAGTGGAAAGTGAGGCTCATATTTGCTGGGCTCCAGATCGTTAGGATAGAAATACGTATTATAGTAGTTTAAATCTCGTTTACTGTTATTTTAAAGTTTTTTCTTTTTAATTTCTGTGTTGCTGCTAATATGTATTATAGTAGTTTAAATCTCTTTTACTGTTATTTTAAAGTTTTTTCTTTTTAATTTCTGTGTTGCTGCTAATTGTCAAATAAAATATCGACCACTTTATGTGGAACTTGCTGACAGGTCTCAGAGAATCTACCACATTGTAATCCATTTCAAATTGTAACTCTATTTGCCTTTTTCTTCCACAGATTCTTCAGTGCCTTTCGGTTCAAGGCCTGACATCATCTGGAGGTGGTAGTGCTGTTAGTGCTGATGGAGGAAATAGTAGTGGAGTTTCTAGAGCAATCATCAAGGACAGGTGCCTTTGACTTGTTAATTCCTGGAAATGTTTGCTAATCGTTTTCTTGAATTTCTTAACTAACTTATTGCGGTGTATTCTGTAGATTGAAGACATTTAATATCCAATTTGAAGAGCTTCATCAAAGACAATCTCAGTGGACTGTTCCAGACACGGAGCTTCGGGAATCTCTGAGGCTTGCTGTTGCTGAAGTTTTGCTTCCAGCATACCGATCTTTCATTAAACGTTTTGGGTAGGTGCTCAGGTCCCTTTCAACAATTACCGACATAAATTTTCTGTGTTCTTGTACAGTAAGTACCTCCAAAAGTTACAAACTGCACACATGGAGATTCAACTCTGTTCCAGATAACAATTATCATAGCACATAACGGTTTCTCTAAGTGAAATCAAACTTAATTCATGAGTCATCAAATATATTTTGTGCGAGAGTATGATGCGGTTTTGACATTTGACAGGCCATTGGTTGAGAACGGTAAGAACCCCCAGAAGTACATTAGATACACGCCAGAGGATCTCGAACACATGCTTGGTGAATTTTTTGAGGGCAAGACATTGAATGAGCCAAAACGTTAGATTTTGATTCAGCTCTACTCTTCACCATAGGCTTTTCGGTCCTTGGATCTTATCATCACCTTCAGATGCATTAGAGCCCAATTTCTACCCGTGGATTGACAGGTGTTCTTGCTGTGCAACCTATACAAAATGTTGCGGTCGCATACAATAACAGAGGAATAAGGTAAAAAGAAGATGTAGGGTTGTCTTGGAAGCATCATGTCAATAATATGGATCCTTGTATATCCTTGTGTTGTTTTTCCCATGTCTATTATCAAGAATTTGAAGCTGTTTACTTGTGTTGTAGTATTGTACAGTGAAGTGTTTTGACAGATCACCTGTTCTTTGGTGGAGAATGATTTTTCAAAGTTACTAGCTATTATCTTCATATGTGAAATTCATAGCCTAAAACTATTGTTAGATTGGAGGAGTGGGTGGTGAAAACCAAACCACGAGTTCTCGTGGCAATTGAATTTGCCAGAACTTTGGTTAAGTGGGAAATGACTTGATGTTATATGTGTCCGTTATCGTTCAAGTTCATACATTACATAGTCCTTTGGTTTATAAACTGTATTCATTGATTGGTTTTGTTTGTTGGAAATCTGTTTATATTGTCTTTGGATTGATGGATTGGAGTTAAGGATTTCAAATTCATAATAATTTCATTTTCCCTTTTTTTTGGTGATTCTATGTTGCATTGTATTTCAAATCATTTCATCATTCTCATTTTGAGTTATATTTAGGAGAATTGTCCTATTTTATTGAAGCTAAAAGGAATTTCTCATTCTCACTCTGTTAATTTTCTGCCAAAAGGAACCTTAGTTTTAGGCTGATTCACAATATGATTTACAGAATCCTCCGTATAAGGAACATGATGCCATGGAAAAATAAATCTTACCTTCTCTCATGAATCTATTTCTAGGAAAGTATAATAATTAATATACAAATTGCCTATCATTAATTTAATTACACTCTAATACTCGGACATCTTCTTGTAAACTTTGGAGAGTATTTTGTCAATTGAATCTGACAAGCTAGGAGATTTGTGAGAGCTCCTTAAATACAGAGCTAGAGGAAGAAAACCAACCGACTCCCTAAACGTCAACCTCCAGCTGGAGAAGAAAAAAATCTATGAACGACAAGCAAAAGCGTGAACCAGAAAGTGTGACTTCAAACTAAGCAAAAATAGAGTTACTCTGCTGCGATTGGTGGTGAAGAAGAGGGGCATGTTTCAGTATCCCCCTCAAGCAACCAAGCAAATAGAAGTGGAAACAACTTCCTCAACACATCCTCAAGCTGCAGCTACCAGAAATGTGAGAAGGAAGGACAAGTCCTTCTTTCTATCTGTCTCGAACTAAGTGGCAGTCGATTTTCAAGTGTTTGGAGCGTTCGTGGAAGACGTGATTGACAACAATGTGAACTGCAACTTGATTGTCGTAGTAAAGAGGAATGGGAGTGGGAATGGAGATTTTTAAATCCTTTAATAAGAACGAAATTAATTGCAGAGCACAAACAACAACCTCAGACTTCTGTATTCTGCCTCTGTTGTAGAACGTGCGACAATAGGTTGCTTCTTGGTCTTCCAGAAAATCAAGGCGTTGCCCAAAAAAATGCAGTAGCTAGTCAGTGATTTGCGTGAATCAACGCAGCTTGTCCAGTCAGCATCACAGTTTGCTGTGAGCTCGAACAGATTATATGATGGAAAGAAAAGTCCCTCATCCGGGCAACCTTTTAAGTAACAAACCAGATGCAGTGCTACATCCATATGAACCTGATGATAAATACATAGTTTACCATGCTTTACTGGTGATTATACCTTCTTTTTTTAGCTAAAATACTCCTAATCACACATATTTATTGCTTTTCCAGCTCAAAAGATTTAATGAGGAGTAAAGATGGCAAATCGAGCTAAAAACAAAAATTTATGGCAATCAAGACTGAAGGAATAAATCCTAACAGATTTGCTGATCCGACTAGGCCTGCCAAGCTTAATGCTCCGGTCAACTCTGAAGAAAAAACGAAAGATGTGATTTAGGTGGAAGAAAAAGAAATGATTGTCTTATGATTTTGGAAAGAATTTCTTGGATATTTGGTTGATGTAAAAAAATAATTTACAAACTTAATTCAATCAAATATAAATAAATTATATAATAAATACAATTTATTTATTAAATAATTTATATTAAAAAATATTAATCATATAATAAATATATTAATTGGGTTGGATCGAATTTAATTTGTATAAAGAGGAAGCATAATTACTTATAAGAAAGGAGAAGTCGAGAAGAACAAGAGCTGCACACTTTTGACAAAAGCCAAGTGGCTGACCAGCCTGCAAATGGACAGAACTATGCCACGTGGCGTCACGACAAGCCTCAAGACCATTCTCCGCCACCACCACCACCACTCCTCCTCCTCCTCTGCGTCTGCATTCTCTCCATTCCCACTTCTTCTTCATCACTATTACTCTCTCTCATCATCCACAACCCTTCTTCTCTCATCCCTCAATTCCGACATGCAAAACAAATACCCACAAGGTAAACTTAATTGCTTTGCCTTTCTTTGATTTTAAATGTCTTTTTCTTGGTTATATATTTCAATTTTGACTGTTTCTGTGTATTTTAAGTCGAATGTTTCTTAGTTGAGTTTTATGTTATTTGTTGGGTTTTGGTGGTGAAGAGAGCGGGGAGGCTGTAGAGGATCATACCAGGAAAGGGTACAACACGGAAGCTTGTGAGTACAAACAGCCAAAACGTGTATCAGATCATATCATCCCTCATATTCTCAACCTGTGAGTACCATTCTCTTATTTATTTTATTTAAATTTCTTTTCTGTTTTTGGCTTTTTTGTGAAGTGGGTCTTGAATTTTATGACAACATCCAATGCTCATTTGCTTGATAGGCTGCTAACTTGTCTTAATTGAGGATGCTAGGGAATATCTATAGTTTGATTCTTGATTGATTGAACTAACTAGTGTATGGACTATAAGTTGTGGGGGATTCTTAGACAGTTTAAAGCAATATTTTCTTTGAATTTTTTTTTTTTTCATATTTTGGTATTATTATAAACTAGAATAATATGCTTTAGGATGGGAGTGAAGTAGTAGGTTTTTGGAACAAGCCCGGAAATAGTAAAAAGGTACAAACAACGAGACGCCCTAAACTTAAAACGGGCAATGCAATCTCCTGATGTAGGAAACAGTGAGCTTCTTTTTTAACGTGTTGTCATTCTTTTTGTTTTAGAGACACGGTAACAATTATTTCTTATACAATACTATTATTAGCTACGTAGTTTAAATATATATTGATAATCGTGAAGCAAAAATTCCACAACGGCTTGACACGTGAATGTAGGAATTCGTAAACTCAGGTCCTCCCCTTGCCATTGGATTAGCATCTCATTGGGTCCGGTTGAAGTTTCTAGTTTGCCGCATCACAATTTTTTGTTCATTTTTTTACAAACGCACCCATCATAGACTAACGCACTCATCCAAGTTTGAATCCCAGAGACCAATCCATTGGGCTGTCCTTTAGAGCCGTAGGGTTGGTTTGATGGTTTATGGGGTGATAGCCAATTTGACTGGTTGCTATGAGGATTTTCTATTGTAAAGCTAATACCGTTGTGTTACGGTCATTCAAGCTACACTAATAAAAAACGAAGCTTGACTTGTTCCGGTTCCATGTGCATTTAGGATTTGTTTGAAATAGTTTAATTTAGTTAAATGCTTATCAATTTTCTGCTGAAAATAAGTTGAAAAAAGTACTTTCGATTTTCAATTCATGATTTTGAATGGTTTAAACTAAACTAATTTAGGCAAAAGTTACAATCTTCTTCCCACCAACTTTTGTGACTTATTACTAAAATTATAAATATTACGTTTTTTTTTTTTTTTTTGTATTGTATAATGTTCCATCTTTAACTTTTTTCAACTTTTTTCTTTTGTTTTCTAGCACTCAACTTTCATTATATTTAAGCAACCAAGAATATTCTGATTTAGGGTTAATTATACTTAGACCTGTTTGAAAATACCAAATTACACTTTTCCCAAAAAAAATTCAAAATTACACTTAGACCCTATTATGTTTACTCATGGCCCCCTTCCATTAGGGTTGAAAGAAAAATATTGACGTTAACAAAAAAATTCATAAAATTTCAATGTTGTCCCTCATTTAACATCCCCATATATATATTTTTGTACTTATAAGCGGATAAATGTATCACATATACACAGAGTGAGGATAACATTATTGCGTTTTTCCCTTATAAGTACAAAATTATAACATGAGAATGTTTAAAAATGGAGATTTATGTAATTTTTGCTAACTTCATCATTTTTTGTCCAAACCATAACAAAAGGGGTCAGGGGTTAACGATGAATTTTAGGAGGGGGCGTAAGTTTGATTTTGATTTTTTTTAGAGAAAGTATAATTTTACATTTTAGAGGGAGTCTCAATGTAGTTAACCCTCTGATTTATTGTAATTCGTCATCAGATTGTCTTACATGTGAGACGGGATTTTAACATATTAGAAGACTAATTCCAACACAATTCTTTCTAAATGAATATTCTGTTGAGATTACATGCTATTATATTGTAATCAAATGAGAGCAAAAAAAACTTTCACAAAATCATAAGTTCGATGTTTTTTTTTCTTAAGCGATGAACTATTATTAATTGGAATAATTTGATTACAATCATTCCTATTAAATCTCAATAGCTAACAAACAAAATTACAACAGTCATACCTGATCAACAATATCAGATAAATGAAATCTAAACAATACCTACTATTACTGAATATTAATACCTAACAAACACAATTACGACAATCATACCCTAATCAACAATATCAGATAAATGAAATCTAAACAACACCTACTATTACAGTAGACAACACCTACTTTGCAGTAGAACAACATCCAACGCATATAGTGGGGTTCGGACCGATGACCCTTAAAGTTATTGGGCCTCAGCTTCACCAATTGAGCGAGGCCTCATTGACCACAAGTACAATGTTAATCAACAAACTTTTCTTCCTTTAAATTAAGATTACGTGCTAATTATACGTATAATTGGTTTCAATACTTTGGTTTTGATGATTTCAGTTATGCATCACGGGCAACACCTCAAGATTTTGAAATGTACGCGCCACACGCAACCTTTGAAGATCCGCTAATGTGTGCGCATGGGTAAGCTTTACTACTCAATAACGGCTTCTTACTATGAAAATACACTATCAATGAGGAATCCCATCTTGATTTGGAAACTGAAAAGTATATGTTGAAGTCATCGTTGTTTCATACTCTACGCAGAGTTGAGGAGATGTGTTGATCATCCCTATGTTTCATACTCAGTTCAGAATTGCACTGATCATCCCTATTTTCTGTGTTGCTTGCAGGGTAAACCAGATTAAGTCAGCATTCTATTCGCTTGCCAAGGTATCATGTTTTATTTTCTAGTCCATCCCATGTTTATGATTTTGTCCTAGTCGATTGAATGTTGACCTATGTCAAAAGATGTGTCTGTACATTATCGTTGTTTGAAACTAAAGATTCTATAATACGTGAGGAGGGTTAAATTGAACGGATCCTTTGGCGAAAACACTAGTATAGCCAAAGAACCCCATGAATAAAATAGATGGCTGCTTGACCCCCTGAACTCTTAGAGAAAGGGCATGTATGGATTGGATTTTCTATTCCAAATTATATTGCATTTTCTACTCTATTTAACATTACAAGCTACGTGAATAAAATCTTTTATTAAATAAAATTAATCACGTAATCTTGCTATATGTGGCTTGCAATATAATATGGAATAGAAAAATCTAATCCGAGCAACGGGACCCCTGATATGGGAGGCAATCAGCTTCTTCTATAAAATGTAAGTGAATCGCATTGTTTTTCTTTTATTAGCTTAAATTTATGGAGGTTTTTGCCTATTAGTATTTTTCATGAGGGGTAAAATGCAATTAACTCTATCTTAATTAGGAAGTGTTCTTGTTTTCTAAATTTGTCTCTTGGACAATCAGAAAATAAGTATGCTTTATCTTTAACTTTAATTTATAAAAAATGATTTTAAATCTATTAAATCAGTCTTGTGTTAGAGCATCCCTAAAAATAAATTGGAACCAATAAATTTGGGACAGAAACCACATTAAATTTCTACTTTATGGCATTATTGAGTTATTGTGTGGGGGAAATTGCAGTTTCATCCCATAACTTAAAATTCGTATATTTTTAGTCTTAATGTTTACAGTATTCTCGAAAATAGTCTCATAACTTTAAAAAAATTCCCATTTTCAGTCATATTCCAATCAACTTTTAGAAAATTGACGGAAAAAATTACATAAAAGTCAGGTGGCTGGTACCCTCTATTCCGAAAAGATAAGGGTCATGTGACTTGTACATGTTTTTCCCCGTCAATTTCCTAATGGAAGTTGGCAGCAGGACTAAAAATGAGAAACTTTGCAACTTATGGAACTATTTTTGTGAATTCTTTGAGCAATGTGATTGAAAATGTACTGGACCTAAATTATAGGAGAAAAGAAATGCAATTTCCCCTATCGTGTTATGAAGAGTTGCTACTCAGAAAGAAGTTCTAGGAACATAATTTTTCTGCCTTATGTTCCAAATTTCTCTTTTATTTACTTCAGGTCTTTAGTGAATCAAGAATCGTGAGCTACAGTATCGAAGAAAATGTAATTTCACCAGGGAAGGCGGAGGTGAAAAATCGAACTATCATTTTATGTTTCCGTTTCTATGTGATAACACAATTTTGCATTTTTGTTTTTGGACTATGTTTCACCTCGTTTTTCACATTCTTTTAATGGACGTTCGGTCATCCAGATACTGATAGACAACAAACAATACTACAAGTTCCTGGGAAGGGATATAGACTTGACATCACTCATCAAACTGTACACCGAGGATGGAAAGATTGTTCGTCATGAAGATCGGTATAAATGCATATCACATCCTGTCTATTCCATTACTTCCCCACTCTTCATTTTGATGTGTTTGAAATTCAGACAGTTCAGAAATGACATTATTAGACCAAATTATTTTCAAGTTTAGAGGGCTTTCTTAAGACATTTTATAGTTGTTTCAAAGTTTATTAAGTTGGTATATAAGTTTTCTCAAAATGTGAGCTTATACCCTATTCTGGAAAAAGCTAACGAGTTTCTAGCTTAATTTTAAGATTGGATCGAACTGCTTCAATTTTAGTCATATTAGTTACAAATTTGTCATCAATAACATGTTATAAGTTCCATAATCTTATTTTATTTAAATACTTCAAAAGCTTATCTTCTAAAATAAAATCTAACGTCTTATAAGGTATATGCATTTATAATATTTTTAAACCCTGATATCCTCTTAATTCATCCAAGATTCGAGTAGGTTCTTTCCTAGATAAATTTTGATGGCTTGAAACAACACATATATAGTTTTAGTTTGCTCTTGTGAATCTGGTAATTGAAGGTGATGCAGACGGGACATCTCGCTCAATATTTGCTGAATCTGTAACAGGTGGGACAAGAAACCTTTATGGAATAGAGAGACGGTAAAGGCACCGTTGGTCGGGCACATCATCGAGGCGAGTAAACGGGCGTCCATGTTTGCGACCCATGCTTTGATGAGGTTTGGAAAGGACCCAACTACATAAACTATGCAAACTCCCTTCACCCTTGAACTAGTGTTGTTTGTTTCTAGGCCTTATCATAATCTTCTATAGTTTTGTGATATGTTGAATGAAGTATGTGAGAGTAGCCCCTCGGGGTGTACACAGTTGTCGGGCAGAGCTACTTTGGTTGTGGTGTAACCTTAGGGTTGCATTTTAAGGACATTCAAGTATCGATGTAGCAAATTTAGTCTATTATGTTTTAGATTTTGTGTAATTTTATTCTATTGTCCATCGGAAAACTCTATTTTTCGTTGGAACTTGATCATGTGGGGGCTCAAGTGACCAAGAAATTGTATATATTGTATATATATTATATATATTTGTATCTTAAGATGCACGTGGACTGAGTTGGACTAAACCAATTAAGAATTGATTGAATCAATAAAAGAATAGATTGGTTCTGCTCAGGTCCACTTGGGACCGGGTCAGTCCCAAGACTCAATATTGGGGACCAGTCCAACATAGTGGCCCAGGACCACTTGGTCCTGGACCGGACCCGAGTCGGGCTTGTTGGGTCTTTTTATTTTTTGAAGTTTATTATATATTCAAAACTACTAATTTTTTTATATATAAATTTTTGTGTGATTTAATTTATTATTTATTTATTTTAAAAGACAATTATAATTTTAATTAATTCTTTATAAGAAAAACTCAACATCACAAAAATAAATAAACAAGCATATCGGGATTGATGCGGGCCTGGTCTGGGTTTGGGCCGATCCATGGGCTGAGCCCGAGTTTAAAAATGAACCCAATTGGGTTGTATTAAGATGCACATGTATGAATTAAAAATGGGTTGTATTGAAAATAGGTTGGTTCGGATATAATTGAATTCAGTACAGAAAAGATATAATTTATATGGAATTTTTAAACTACGTACCATTAAATTTTGTCTACAAATTTTTAGCAAGTTATATATGTAAGATATAATATATTATATTATTAGAACTACGTACCATTAAATTTTGTCTACAAATTTTTAGCAAGTTATATATGTAAGATATCAAATATTATTATATTAGACTTTATCAATGACTTTTTTAAAAATATTGCACTAGCCGAAAGAAGCAATATGGGCGTTCACAATTTGGTCAACTGCGCTAACCAAATAAAATTAAAAACTCTTTTTTTTTTAATAAAAATTTATTAGTTGATTCTATTTTTTATTTTAGTGTTGATTTACCATACTGTACTAAATAGTAAAATACTATTTATATTTTTTATTTAACTTTTATACACAATTTTTTATATTACTTTTGTTATTTAATATTTTAAAAAAAATAACATAAATAAATTAATAATATATTGTCCTGTGTAACCAACGCTTATCCAGTGTGGTCATCATCTAGATAATAGCACGCCACAGTATAAATGTAGTCCTTCGATCATTATGCTATGGTGGTGGCTCGCACATATGATGGGGACCATGAAACAAACCTCTATGGTGCAGTCTAAAATGTTTTATGTTGATGAATCGGTTGAGGCAAAGCGTCAACCATGATTACTTAGAGGTTTTCAATAAGTGATGTGTTCATATGATGATTGTTGAGTTTGATAGACAGAGACGTATGACGTTTGGAACTTCAGTTGATGCTTGAAAGAGTTATCAAGTTTACTGAACTAACTTATAAGAGATGTCATATGGAAGCCTTGAGGGACGGAGCGGTACGATTTGATACTCCTTTGTTATGATAGTGCATTAAGTAGTTCTTTACTAGAGGGTCCCTAGTAGCCTTATGCATAGGATTGCTATGATTTGATTGTGACTGACACAGCTATGGTTTCTCCAATAGTTATCAAAAAGCAATATTTCAGACACAGTCAGAGCATACATGTAGATTGGTGAGTTTTAAGATAGGATCCGTCGCTTATCATGTGATGACGAGAATTCTTATGTTCTCTATATTGCGTTCTAAAAAATTCGTGCCCACTGTCATTGATCATATAAGAAAGTGGTTTCCTATGTTGATAAATGAGAAGTATAAAGTGTAGAGTAGATATATGCAATTGACATAGATGGGAAGCTATTGCGATTCCATGTCCTAAACTTTGATCGAGAGATTGACTTGATAAAATGACTGTATTTGCATAGACATCGTAACTTACAGTTCATGTAAATTTACTTATTCTTTAGTATTATGGACCACATGCTAGGCGGCTTACCATTGTGGCCAATTAATTAACTTGCATATGATACAAATCCAAATCTAGCTAAGTAGTGAACCTAAAAGTCACGCACAAATGCTTGTGACGAATTAATTAAAAATTAATTTGGGCTTGTAAAATCAATTAATTGGATTAATTGATTAGTACTTGTTTTTAATTATTCTATTAAGTATCATGGGCCTAATCAAGCATGGATTCAATTGATTGGAAATCAATTGATTTTCACTTGGCCCGATTGACAACCTGCGAGTCAATTCAGTCAGCAAAAAACCTTGTCAATTAGTCTACTAAAATTGTACGGATAATCTACATCTACTGTTGATTAAAACTACACTCATCCAATGAATACAATATTTACTGCAAGTATCAATTGAACTCTCGATGCTTTGTCTCAAGGTTTTCAACTAGGAATGTTTCAAGTCAACCATCAGAAGTTGGTTTTGTAGCTGTCATCCAACGCACAACCTAACTACAAGGGTTATTCAACTGTGTGTTGGCATTTGTTATGACGTTAAAGCAATTCAACGTATTCATAAGCATAACAGACGCATGGTGCCAAAGATAAACACTTACTATATGCATCATGTTAATATTACACTATTAAAGATTGCTAATTTAAAACCACCATTCTAATTGACTTTTCAGTTACCTATTCTAACAACACATAGTTTTGGTGTCCCCTTAAACTAGCTTCCTCTCAACTCGTTCCGCTTGATGGTTGGTTTCACCATTGTCTTAAGATATCATGAAATTTACCTTTCCAACGAAAATTTTTTGTTTAAAAAGTTAGAGCCAGGTCTTTTTCACTTCTACCCTCGCAATGGGATGCGCTTCCTTCTTGCACCCAGCACCCCCAAGAACTTGAAGGTGAATTATTTTTTTGTTGTGCCTCCAATTTGGTAGGATTTCCCCCATAGATTGCTAGTAAACCTCGCCTCAGTTGAGAGATTTTCCACCCAAAGTAGAAGTGATGAATAGGCCTTCCTTGAAAGGTTAAACACCAATTCTTATGATTGTAAGGGGTTGGTGGATGAGAGACTCTTTTTCCATTTTTGTTCAAGTCCTTGGGAGGTTCCCTTAGAGACACCATTGGGTATATTTTGTTGTCCTTTTGATGTTATAGCTTGATATTATGGGACGTTTGTAATTCATGTTTTGGTGTTTTATGCAGAAATCGTGATATTCAAGAACCTCCTCATGGAGCGTAATAAGGGAAGTCCTGACAGCCTCATCTTGTTAATGCCTCCTCAATCGGGCTTTTGGGGAATCCTTGCTTGGAGCTAATCAATAGGGAAACGTCCTGCCGAATCCTCTAGGCGCCTCAAAGAGGTGATGCGAGGCTCGGGTCAGCCTATTGCCGCGGTACCCATCCGAGTGGCTACCTGCTCGACTTCTAGACCTGTCTCCTCCCATAAAGCCAACGGATTCCTCTCCCGCCGTCTGCACCATGTCCTAAAATGGAATGTCTATATAACTAACTCCTTTTATAGGAGCGGGAGGGGGAGACCTCGCTTTCTCAGGACTTGTTCCAGGTATAATGCTGCCAATAGATAGGTGGTTGGTAGAATAGGTGACCAAAAGTCAATTACATTGGTGGTTTTGGAATCTGTTCTAGATGATTTCTTTCCAACTGTAATATTGAATTATAAGTAAAATTTATTCTCTACAGCACTATTTTGTTCTGTAAACTTCTTATGTAAATTGTTTTACTGCTTTACATCACAACAAAAGCCCACAGACACCTAGGTTCATGAGGTTCTCTTCTACCAAGGGGTGTAGAGGCAACCTTAGAAGATTTATAGTCATTTGGAATAAAGGAACAAGATTTAATGGCCCGAAGATTAGAAGCAGTTAAAGTAGTGGAACTACCCAAACAGACACAATCAGAACTTATGGTTTACTTATGAAATAGATCTACATTCTCGTACTAAGAACTTGGGGTTCTTGAACCACAACAACTGAAGCCGTATTTTCCTTAGCAAGAACAGAGGCAATTTCCTCAAGATCAGATCTAAGTCTAAGAGGGAAATCACTCAGAGTCCTCTCCGCATAATGGCAGAAGGAAAGAGAATCATGAACCTAGAGAATTTTTTGGAACAAAAATATGTGTGGGATAGAAAGAAAACCTTCAGAGAAGAACATGAATGTTGGAGGAAAAGAGGACAGGTTGCTTTACAGTTAAGTTGTGCTATTTAAAGCTTACTATGATAAGTGCAGGAATTGAAACAGGCACGTCATCTCTTATTGGCCACAATCCGACTGAACTGCAGTAGTTGTTAGGCTTTATGTCACTTTGATAAGAAGTTAAGATTTATTCTAAGTCCCAAGGTATTTCAAGACCTATGAGACTCTAAAGTACTTCCAGCACTTGAAGGTCATGTTATACTTACTTAACAACTGCCACACTCTTGTAAGTTGATAAGGGGAGGAACTTCTGATGTAGGAATATATACTAGACACATTAGAGACCTTCACAGATTGGAAGATATTACCCACGTGTGTCAAGAGACCTTTAAAAGGGTATTTTGAAGACCTTATGGTTGAGTCTGTTTCCTCATTTAATCTGTTTGATTATCTAAGGTATCCGGGGACCTTCGTAGTTAGTGAAAACGATAGTTATCATTCCCTAACAAAAGTATCATCTTGTCGCCATGGACCAAAGCCTGTCACTATTCAGAACTGGATATGTACAATCCACTACATTCCGTTGATCATATTTTAGAGATAGAGTACACGTGAAATTGTACAATCTATCAGTATCTATAAACATTTGCTCTCCTGTATCAGATACAACTTTTGCTACTCCCACTCTTTACGCTCTTTCTCTCAGAGATCTTGAATTCTCGCTGACTTGAGTGCTGTAGAGCTATTGTCGGATCCCTTTTCGGCCTGTCTTTAATGCTTGTCGTTTTGTAAGATTTACTCCACATTTAAGAACATATTCGGAGCATTTGGTATAGTAAAGATCTTGAATACTTACTATAAAATATTCAGATCCCTTGTTGTATTTTCTTAGTACAACAATAATATAGATAGATAGATTATATACATCGATTGTAATTTCTGATTGTCTCTTGTGCGTCGATGCCGACAGATATTACCTAAATAATAATTTATTAATTGATTATAGATTGTCAAATGCTGATGATTTTTTTCTTGCTCACTCATTTTTTCTGATTTATTAATTACTCGTTAACTAGTTCTCGATGATTAATATTTTTGATGCAGTGTTTAATACATTACCAAAAAAAATATATTTTCAATATTATAAATTAAAAAAATATAATAAATTAATATTATCTATTACAATCAATCAAACAAATGAATGTCATGAAAATTTAAATTTTAACACCCCGGTATTAGTTGAAGTGACAGTCGTAGTTGATGAGATCAGCAAAGAGCTCAACTCCATGATTGCTCTGTTTCTTTGTACAGTTTAGTGTAGTCGTGTTTCAATGTAGTGGACTATTCTAATTATTTCTTATAGTGCATGAAACAAAGTCGTATTTTCTTCTAGTAATGCAATAAATTTGCTGGGAGAAATGTATATTTTAATTGATTTTTACGGCCCCATGTAGATATGTAATGTGCTCTCCAGACAACAAACTTTTAACCCCTAAACTAATCTCTCATTAATCATAATTAGTGGGTAATGGCTCAAAGTAATTAATTGTACGAATTATATAATAATTATCTTTATTAATTGCTCATTAGTGGGTTGGCAGACAAAATCATCGTACCAAGTATGCATACATTTTACACATGCAAGAAGAGCACTAGACATCTCATCCAAAGGCTATATTTTGAATACCCAATCAACCATGAATTGACCTCCTTTTTCATAAAAGATAATTGCCAAATATTAACTTTAATTATCTAACTTTTTAAGGATTGAGAATAGTTAGTGTAAGGATTATTTGTGTTCCTAACAACGACAAAATTGCATTCTTTTGTCCTATATATATATATATATATATATATAAGTTAATGAGGTAGAATTATATTTTTCGTCCATAAATAATATCACTTATTTGATTTCGGTCCCCAAATGACGAGTTATAATTTTATCCCTAAATTGTTATTTTATTTATGAAATTAATCTTTTCTGTTAAGTGTCTGCTAAAGTTGATGAGGGTAATTTCCAAAAGACCTGCCCATGTTTTTTAAAGGAATTTGTAGTAAAGTATAAGATTTGCACATAAAGGTGCGGGTTGGGTCGGGCCTGATCCGAACCTACGGACGCCCGTTTTAACAGCCGTTGGATCACCTGACACCATGACGCCCAGATGATGCCACATGGCACCTTACCATGCGATACCGTACGCTATAAATACCTGTATTTATGAATTTCATGCAAGTGCATTTATCACATTTTTCGATCTCACTAGCTCTCCACTTATCGCTTTCGACCCTACTTTTCTAACTTAAGCATCGTAGGGCCTTAGCTGGGGGCTACTCAGCAAGTCTAACTTGTGTTCTGTTCTCAACATCCACTAATAGAAAGCTTGAAGAAGGATTCAGCGACCTGATCTCAGGGTACCAGATTCAGAAACTCGACCCGAATTGTACGACCTGCATCAAAAGTGGATGGAAAAAATTAGTTGAGGGAAACGCGAGAACATGGTCCGAACGTGCTCTCCTCGACTCCGTGTTGTAATGTTGTTTTCTTGATCTTCATTGTCGACACCAAATGCAAATTACATTAGTGCATTCCTAACTGTGAAAAGTACAATGATGCAATAAACTAGATCTCCAAGAAAACAACAGGATTTCTTCTTCGTTTTGCAAAAAATCGCCAAGAACAACAATTGTTGAAGGGGAAAAAAGCAAGAAGCAGCCATGAGTTCGTCTTTCCTGAGTAGCAAAGGTTAGAGGGTCAAGAGTTTGTTACATTATTATATTTAGTTTATTACATTAATGTATTAGCAGTTGGTATTGACAGTGGAGATAACAGAAAAATAATACTGCAACATAGTACTGAGGAGAACACACCTAACCGTATTTTCAATTCGGTCGTGTTTCTGTAGGCTAATTTTTTCCGTTGTCCATTTTAACGGGCACTTAACGGAAAAGAATTAAAATTATAATTTATTATTGTTTGAAGACTTAAATTGAATTAGTAATGATTATCTATACTCTATACTACATGAAAAAGAAAGGGCTTCAATACTCACAAATGGCTTTTAAGGACACTGCTGCATCAATCTTTTGTAAAGTAAAAAATGATCTTTAACTAATAATATGACTAACTTATTCAACTTTTCAAATCTCATATTAACCGATAAATTATTTTTTTTCTTTTCTTTTCGTTCTTTTTTTTTTCCTGAAAAATATAATATATTGGTTTATGTATTTTACTCTTATATAATATATTTTAAAATGTGAAAGATTAGTTATCATATGCACACAGAAATTGCGTGTCACAATGTCTAGTTTAGATTCGGTCCACTACTGTTTATGGTCGGCCTTCGGCGGTCCTAGATCTCTAAGTAGGTCTTACTTGGGTCCATTTTAAACCCAGACCCAGCCCATGGACCGATCCAGTTGAGGCTCGCACCAAGCCCAGACTAGGCCCACATCAAGTCCAAATGTGCTTGTTTATTGTTTTTTTTTATTATATTGAGATTTTTTTATAAATAATTACTTAAATTTATAATTGTCTTTAAAAATAAGTAAAATTATACAAAAATTTATGTATAAAAAACAATAGTTTCATATATATATATATATATAAGGAACTTTAAAAAAAGACCCAACAAACCCGGCCTAGAAGCAGTTGGTCTTGGCCCATTGGGCTAGGTTGGTCCTAGGTATTCATTCTTGGGATTGGCTCAAGACCAGCCGGATCCCAAGTGGACCTAGATCGAACTAATATATTTTTTTATTGATTCAATCTGGTCTTAAGTTGAATTAGCCAAACTCAACCTATTGTGCATCTCAAGTATAGAATATGGCAATTTTCGAAAATTCAAAATATTAACATGGCACGTATACTCCATCATGCTTTTATTTTTGTGCGATTTCAGTACTTGCTTTTGTTCATGAGGACTAGATATTATTACCCGATCCCGTGGGACTAAAATTGAAAACATATTTGAAATTTTACCAACTATCTAAATCCTATTCTTTTGGATCTGGTCCTATAAATTAAAGAGGTGGTGAAAATATTAGTCCTATAAATTTGATGAGTAGTCATTTTAATCCTCGTGTGCAAGAAGACACGAATTTTTCAAAATGACAAAACCCCTAATTTTTAATCATGTGAGCCAGAAAAATTGTAATTTACGTCCCATAATTTATTTTATTTGTGATTTGATTCTATTATTTTACGACTCATTATATATAGTCTCACAAGTCCAAAAAAGTTGTAATATACGTCCCAAATGAAAATGGTCAATGGGACGTTAATTGCAACTTTTTTGAACTTGTAGAACTAAATCTATTAAGTTGAAAAATAATAGAATCAAAAACACAAATAAAATAAATTATAGAACATAAAATTATAATTTTCTCATGTAAGCCATACACGATCAAGTTCCGACCAAATTAGAAACTTTTTTAGTGGTCAAAGAATTAAAATTACATAAAATTAAAAAAAAAATAAATAATAGAGTAAACTTGACATATCGAAACTTAAATGCCCTTATAACACTACCCCAAAAGTTATAATTAAGAGGAAAAATATATAATTTTGCCTTATTACAACATATGTAATAAGTATCTTCTCCAGCAAAAGTTGTACATAATGATATCGTTTTAATTTAATTTTTACAAACCTTAGTTGTTATTATATATATATATATATACATATATATTTTCCTTTTCCTCTCTTCCATAAATTTTCTACTTTAAGTTTTCCTTCTTTTTCTTTTTTTGCATGGGATGATATATATATATATATATGTATGTGTGTGTGTGTCTTGGTATGGGGTGCACATGCATGCAAGCATTCATTCTCTCTCTCTCTCTCTCTCTCTCTCTCTCTCTCTTTCTCGTCCTCCTGTGAACAAAAATGACCAAACAATCATTGGGAACAGCATCATGAAACAATATCCAAAAATCCCACAAAATACATTCATTCCTGATGCCTTTTTATGTGTTCTAATCCCTCTTTTTGACTGAGTCATCAGCTCTACCTATCCAGATACATGAGGTATCTAACAAATTCTTTTTTTCTCTTTTGCTTTTAACTTTTATCTTTAAAAATCCATAGCAATAATGTGAATCTGATGATTTGATTTGAGGGATCCAAGGCGTTCATCATTGTGTGTGTGTTTGTGTGTGTGAGAGAGAAAGAGAGAAAGAGAGAGAGAGAGATTCGAACTATATATATATATGAGAGAGAGAGAGAGAGAGAGAGAGAGAGAGAGAGAGGGGAGAGAGAGGCAATTAGCTTCCCTTACTTTCATGCAAAAATCACTTATCAATAGAAAGAAAAGAAAAAAGCTTTATGTAAGCATTAGATTGTGACCATATTTAAAAGAGCCATTTCCACCTTTTCTTTTCCTAAAGAAAGACTGCAAAAGATCATTGTGTGGAAACTTTGTCTCCATGCCAATTACCCCCATAAGCTTTTTTCATATACCCTCTTACCCACCCCACCCCCCACCCCCACCCCTTTTGTCACACACACAAAAGCAATATATATATATATATACATACATACATATAATAGTAGTGATGAGCAAAAGTTTGAAGTATAGAAGGTTGTCTTAATGAGAAAGTTGGATTGCCTTAGAAAAGTATGTACATAATGGTCACTTTAGAGAAATATTAAACCTTGGAAAGACACATTTAGTGCCCCCTTTTGCCTTTTCCTTTGCCTTCTTCCCCCCCTTTGGGATTTCCCTATCCATATAATCATTATGTAGATTATATTTTCAGATCTTTGTTGTTGCTTTTCCTTTCAACGGCTACTCTTATCATAATTTAATCATATCTATAGCTAACTCAATCATTGTTTTTAATAATTGCTTGCTACTGCAAATATGTATACATATACGTACCACATATTTTTTGAAAAACATCGCAGTAATTATAATAAAATTAATTGCATTTTACTCCCTGTGTAATGCTAACAGGTAAGAGACCCAAGTCCCTTAAGTACGTAAAACGTGATCGCCTCAACTTTTTAAAACAATGTTCAGTACTACCTCCCACGTCAGGGGGTTGCGTTGCTTTTTCGTTAAAACTTTATACGATTGTATTGCATTTTCTTTTATTATTAGTATTTAGGGTTTTATTTATTTATTTTTTTCCCATTTATTGGTTTCACAAGGAGACATGTTGCATTTAACCTAATTAAATATGTTAAGCTTATAGTTTCCACATTATTGAATTAATTCTGGGATAGATCAAAGTTACCTCCCTTGAGATTTGACATAATAATTATAAATACTTCATTATTTTTTAAAATTTACGAATACTCCCCCGAAATAAAAAATAAATATATAATCCCTAGATGTTAAAGTGAAAATTATTACTTTAACTTTATTGTTTTTAAAAAAAATATAAAAAAATTGATGGTGGATAAAGTATGATCCATATGACATAATAGTCCATGAAAATATTTTAGAAAATTTTAAAAAATATATAAAATTATAATTCATAATCTAAAAGGATATTTTTGTCAGTTCACTGCGAAAATTGAATGAAAACTTAACGAAGCCCACTCTAATAGATTTGTTGGCAGACAAACATCAAAATAGGAGGGCATTTGTAATTTTTCAAATAACGAAAAGATGTTTATATTATTACACCAAATGTCAGAATCGACTGTAAGTTACCTATAATTCTATATAGCTAGCATAATACTAATTATGAAGGAATTCTACTCCATGCTTTAGCATTATCTACGTCGATAGTTCATAAGATAAACCCTGGAACAATATCATTTATGATACAATAAAATGTACTTGTTTTGATCTCTCTCATCTATCCATCACGTTTCGTGGTCTTTTGAGAATGTTTGCATGAAGCAAAAGCACATCTATGACTAGTTCCAATTTTGACGTTTGTTACCGAAAAAGTTTTAAGGTAAATTACAGTAATTTTTTTTTCTTAAATTTGATATAATTATAAATATCTCTTAATTATTTAAGAAATTATATATGTCAAACGCTTCATCTAACAATGAGCTCATTCTATTAACTTCCTTAATGTTTTCATCCAATTTTTGTAATGAATCAGCCAAAATAATTTTATATATTTTTTTAGAATTTTTTAAAAATATTTTTATGGACTAATTAATAATCCCTATGGATTATTTATTTCACCCACCTTATTGCTTTTTTTTTTTTTTACGTATTTTAAAATATTTTTTATTTTTTAAAAAATTTCAGCAAGGGTATAGTAGTTAATTATAATGTCCATCTCTCCATCTAGGACCACATATTATTCTT
Organism: Sesamum indicum; assembly: GCF_000512975.1. Lineage (NCBI taxonomy): Eukaryota > Viridiplantae > Streptophyta > Magnoliopsida > Lamiales > Pedaliaceae > Sesamum > Sesamum indicum. The sequence goes on along the minus strand of NC_026148.1, from coordinate 13,856,298 downwards.
CATTTGAAGAGAGTATTTGTAATTTTTCAAACGAAAAAAGAGTATTCGTGATTATGACAAACCTCATGTGAGATAATTACTTTAAATTTTAATTAGAAAGAGATTGATGCTACTATAACTAGAAAATAGTATATAGTGAAAATTGATGAAAAGATGTAGTTAAAAAAGTGATTTTTACTGCGGTTGATCAACACTTTTGATCAGTAAAGGAAGTTGTATTGCGACATTGTGGGGAAGTTCCATGTCAAGATCAAGACAAGTCTTGCAAATGATGCGCTAATTATATGTCTCAACGATCACTTTCGGAAAAACAAGAAAATGTCGACCCAGTTAGTGTTAGAAAAAGACCCTTAAATTGTCAATATTTCTCAAAATTAACTAATTAATTAAAATATATACAATCAACTCGAAATTTCAGCCTTTTGAAGTCCCCATTTTCTCCTAGTACGTAATTGGGAAAATTTGAAATGAGAATAAATTTATTGGTAATTACTTTCGATTGACTTATTACCGACTTATTGCAGGTCAAATAAATCTTTTATGAACGAGCCAACTTTATAACGGTGAACATATACCTCCTCATATGCATTAAGGTATGAAGATATATAAGGATAATTTGATCATAAAAACACTTTTTCGACCTGCGATAAATCAGTAAAAAATTAATCCAGACAAATATAAATTTTTCTCCATCTTTGCGTTAATATCATCAAATTCAATGAATTTTAACTAAAAAAAATTTATTTTCAAAGCACTAAATATAATTTTTTAAATTATAAAAAATTGACGTGTAAACACATTAAAATTTACAAAAGAAAAGTGTGACTAACTTATATATATATATATATATATATATGTATATTGGTAATTTGTTTTTTCTTATTGATTAGGTGATGATTTCTACATATGATTCATCCCATAATGGGAGCAAAGCTCGAGGTAATGTCTGGTAGTGATGACAGAGACAAGCACCAATCATCATCACCAACCTTCTGAAGCCCATTAATAATTAATAATTCCTGAAAGTTAGGGTTTGAGATCAGAGGAGGAAAAATAAGGGCAAGAAATGATATTGAAAAGACTGATAATGATTTTTGGCTGCACTTATTACAGACAATATTAACTATAAGCACTTGTTCGTCAGTGGACTTCTAACTAATGTAAATTAATGAGATAGTGCTCAGTTTCTTTTACTAAGGAATTCATTCTTTTCCTCAGACAATACGTTCTTGATGGGAATTAATGGACCTCCTTTGATCTTATTTTTTTAAAAAAAATATTAGTTGGATGAATGTGCAATAATTCAAATTCTTTCTTTTCGAGGGGAAGAAAGATAAATTATAACGATTTTTTCTAAGGTTTGGTATAAATAAATATTTTTTTGTTGTTTGAAAAATTACAAATATCTCTTTAATATTTGATGAAATTATATAATTCGTGAATGGAGGTATAGAATTATCAACTTAATTTGCCTTACTGTATTTTTTTCTAAGAAAAAAAATTAAAAGTTTGTAAAATACATCGAACAGAATGGATGGAAATTTTTAAAAAATTATAAAAAAATTATCCAAATTAATTCATAAAAATTAAAAAAATTGAAAAAATAAATAAAATTATAATTTTTAGTCTGCAAGAGCATTTGAGTCAGTTCACCATAAAATAAATAAAAATTTAATAAAAATTAATGAATTGAGCTAATTGTTAGACGACTATTAAAACAAGGGTTATTCATAATTATGCCTAATGTCAAGAAAGGCTGTTATAATTTACCAAAAAAAAAAAGTATAAATTGAACCTCGAATTTCTTAAAAAAGAAGCTCCAGTTTCACATACTTATGTATATTTTTATAGGTAATGTTGCATTTAGATCATCCCAAAAATTAAAGAAAAAAGAAAAAACAAAAAAAAAGTTTTATGGTGCATCAAGATATTCAACACACACTCATATATATATATATGTATGTATGTATGTAATCTAAATCGAGGTCTAAGTGAGGTGGTGATTGTTCAATCTCAACGTTGGATGGTCAATGGAGACAGGGTCTACTCCTAGTTTTCGAATTGGAAGATGGACTGACTTGCAATACAACTTATTAGACTTGTTGATGTGGCGGTTTTCAGCTTAAATCCTCTAAAGCCTAAGTTAGAGTTTGTTTATGGTACCTAGAAGCAATATACTTTTGGTAATGACCAATTACTATGATTAAAAGTAAAAAAGTACGGTAAATCCTAGTCAACGACGATTGCACGACAACAATTAGCCATTGTTTCTGCAAGCGAGGTTAAACCATTAGTCACAGCTAAAAATCATAACAAATGTTTCAGCTACAGCTAAAACCATGATAAATGTTCATTTACCGTGGTCAAAACTTAATTCTTTGTATCAATTTTGTCGCGTAGTGGTGGATTTTATTACTTTACTATGATTTTTAAGTCATGCTTATTACAATGTTGGGGACAATAATTATTATTACTATTGTAGTTGAAATGACCACATCACGGAACTGAATCCTAGAGTGACTAATACACATCTTGCTAAATAGAGTCGGCACATATTTATATATAGAGCGCAGTTGTCATGAACGGCATACAATCACTTGTCCGAACAGAAACCCTTGGATGAAGCTGGCATCGATGGTAATTTCGAATTTTTAGGTTGATCCAACCCGACTCAGTTTAAAAATACGCAAATTCTTGTCTTGTTTTATTATTTAAAAGCTTATGAGGGGCAAAATTTTCAAGTGGGATTCACCTTGTTTAACTAAGCTACTATGGTCTTAATTTATCATTTCAACAAAACATACCTTTGTGGTTGCAATATTTTTAGGTGTTGTTTGGGTTGATAACCTTCTTTTGTTGACTCCAAAGTTAAAGAGAGCCTCTTTAGTGTTTTATGGTTCAAAGATGGGATTCCAGCTCTTATTTCAATATGGATTTCATCTTTAAGCTGCTGATCTTCCTTAATCATATACACGACAGACCTCTCAAGAATTCTAGGAAATTATATATTCGACAAAAACTTAAATGTTTTTCTAAAGTTGATATAACCCTTTGTAGGAAATCAAGGAGCCGTCACTTTTGCTTCGGTCTGTAATCACCGGGCGATAAACAAAAAATTTTATCCAAGTAAGTCTTTTATGTAATAAATGCTGTATTTTTTTATTTTTTTTGTTTTGGGGGGGGGGGGGAAAAATTCGAATCTTAAAACCCTAAAAAAGGCCATATCATCATTTTTCGATTGCTTTTGGACACCGGTGGCTGGAGCATTCAAGTTGCACAAAAATTAAAATTTAATATCCTAAATTGTCACCTTTGAATCTGGGTGTCTAATCTTATAATAGGTAAAATTATATTTTCGATCCTCTAATTTATTTACTTTATATATTTAGTTTTGAACATTTCATATTTGATCATTTTTTAACAAATTTAGTTCTGTTTTGACAATTTTGATCTTCGTCACATCGTAATAGACTTTATTTTTTGTCCTGTAACTATAGATACGAAAATTATCAATACATGACTAAATTTTTTAAAAAATGACCAAATCTGAGATGTTCGGACTAAATTCGTTAAAAAAATAATTAAATATATAAATAGAGTAAGTTATAGGACTAAAAGTGCTAATAACCCAAAACTATACAATAAAAAATATAATTTATCTTTATAATATTACTCCTAATGTGCTGGACCAAAAAGACAATTTAGCAGGTGTAATATTCCCATGATCATCATAGTACTGACAAATTAGTATACAATTGTTGTAATGATCAGCAAAAAGAACCTGCAGTCTGCATCTATATAGTTAACAAGTACATTTCAACTTCTTTATCCTCAGCCCAATACAAAATGACTAAGTACTCTAACTAAATGGAAACACAAACTAACAGATGATATCAAAAGAGAAAAACTAAAAATCAAGAAGGAAAAATACAGTAATCCTACACTGATTTCTCTCAAATTTACAAAACCTGGATCTTGAACACAACTTTCTTGTCCACTAAATCCAAAATCCCAGTTTCAGAATCTGAAATCTGATCTAATTCATCATCACCATCTTCTGTTGCAATGTTCAAATCCAATACCCGACATTCCTTCTGTTCATCACTGTCCTCTTCTTCCTTCTCGCAACCCTTTTCTGCAGAGGGAGGAGAAAGAGCTGATCTTGAGTCAGAGCTGAAAGTTTTGCAGCTGAAAACGATAATGGCGTCCCTCATGAGCACAACCTCACCATCGGCAAGTGTAATGCTTCCGTTCTTTATTGCGCTTTTCAGCTGCCTCAGAGAGCGATGGTCGAGCTGATCAACGTCTTCCACGTAGAACACACGGCTAGGATTACTGCGTACAGCGTCTGAAAACCTGTCGTACAGACTCCCCCCGTGCTCGTTTCTTGCCCTCTTGTTGCTGACTTCTTCATTCGAATCAGCTCTTGTTGATGACGAGAAACTGCTGATACCAATGGCAATGAAGTTATCGTAAGAGCCAAAGACATTCTTGGCAAGTTCTCTAGCAATAGTCTCTTTGCCATCATGATCAACACCCAAGAAAAACAGCCAACTTTCTTCTCTATTTTCGTTCTTGTTGTTGCCTGATCTGCATCTAAGGATTGTACTAACAATCTCAGGAATTATATCTTTCTGCCATGGGACTTTCTTCTCCAATGCACTGCAAAGAATGTTGAGGTTTTCGGAACTCAGCTCCTTGTATCTGTGTGAGAACTCCATAATTTCTTGGCTTGCTTCACTAGATGAAGCTGAATTAGGACTTGAATTGGGGTTTGATAGAAGTTCAGGCTTTGCTGCTGAGGAACTCGGTTTAGAAACTTCGTCGTCTTTCTCAAAAAGAAAGGTTTGGTGCTCCTTAGAGGGCCGACTTGGTTCGAAAACGACTGGCCAATTTAGAAGGGTTTGGTGAAGTTTAGATTTGTTTAGGCCATTTGAAGATGTAGAGGTAGAGGAAGAAGCTGGAGATGGTGAGGATAGATTGAAGACTTTCCCTAGAAAATGGGGTTTCTTGTGGACAGAAGTGCAGATTGAGTTCCATTTCTTGCAAAGATCTTTGAGTTTATCACATTCCTGCAACCATGGGCAAGAAAAGTGTCAGATGATATTCTACTTAAACTGCATAAATTTCAACGAATGGTCTCATTTGGGGAACTGAAAATCTAACCTGATCAATTCTTCTGTTCTCATCCTTGTACTGTTGGAGCCATGTTGGCAAACTTGAGCTGGAGGGCTCTTGTTTAGAGCTCATTACAGCTTGAGCTTCTCTCTTGAAGTTCACTGAACAATCTGAACAGAAATTGAGTTGATTCTTCATCCCAGCCTTCTGGAATAGCCAGTTCAAATCATCTACCGGCTCCTTTTTCACTTGATCATGCATGCCACTGCCCAAACCAAAAGACACCAAAATGTAAATTGACCCCATGAACTAATTTCATGCATCCGTCGATCCATCTTTGAATGAAAAAATCATGCCCACGTAAAACGGAAGAAAAAAGGGATGACTACATCCTCTCAACCATAATTATAAATATAAAAATATCACTAACAAAGTGTGTAAACGTAATTATTCAAACCGTATCGAAAGTTTACCTGTCAAGGCTGAGACTAAGAGCCAAGTTGCCAGCAGGTATTGTAAGAGGGTGAAGACTCCAAAGAGTCTCCAAAGAAGGCCTGCCTGTTCTACATTTGGCATAGGTTTGGAAGGTTGCAACTCCCATTAGCCAAAGCTTCTTACTTTCTTCTGCTCCACATATCAGTTTGCTGAGCTCCATGATCATATACTCCACAGGGCAGTAGTAGTACACATCCCTTTGCTCTCCATTACACTTACACCAATAGTCAGAAACCCAACCAAGATCCCCCAAGTACAATACTACTCCTCTACTCACATAGGATTTCACAAGGGCTCTCAGCTCTCCAAGCTTCACTTCAAACTCTTCCCTTGAAATGTTCCTCAGAGTGAAAAGGGGAACACTTAGAAACTGCACAGACTTCATGTCGTCCGGGACGTCTCTCTTGTCGAACTTCTCAATCAACCCTTTAACTAAACTCTCAGCAGTATCTGGAGATTCACTTACAATGACATTGTTTTTGGTGTTCTTGTTCATCATGGCCTCCAAAACACTCATCACATCTTCATTCTGTTGTACTGTTTTGTTAAGTGGCAGTAATCTGAACTTACTCAAGCTTGTCGTAGGCATTGCTTGAGGCGGATTACTGTTTCCAAGAACTAAGGTTTTGGTGCTGATTTCTTTGGAATGATGCGGAGAACTGCATTTCTCCAAGGAAACAGCTTTCTCCACATTGGTCTTCACTTGAGTGCTGATGAAACCAGCTTCTCTCATGACTCTACTAACACTCGGATCATCAAGAATGGAAATCACAAGCTGCTCAACCTCAACTTTGAGGGCTAATATAGGCTGCTGCTGCTGGTTCTCTATTGACCCGCGACGTTGGTGAGCCTGAGCCCGCTTGAAGGCCGCGACGAGGGCATTAGACAGTGACGGAATATGAGAATGAGGGCTGATGAGAGGGGTAGAAGCAGACGTTGGAAGCCGGTTGAGCGCAACATTGAAGCAAAGCTCAAGAGCCTTACATTGGAGAGGATGAGAATGAGATTGAAGGCAAGCCCTTTTCAGCAAACCTGTTGAAGAAGATATCATCGCGCTTGCTACATGAAGGGGCGTAACTTGCGCATGGCCTCGCCGTCTCGCAAGGCTGACTGCCTGCTTAACAATGGCAGCCGATTCAAGAGTTAGAGACTGGTGAAGAGTGTAACCTCCAGTCCTCATCCTTAATTCCCAAAAATTTGTGTGTACTACTGCTAAATGTTATATATATATATATACACACACACAGTGTCAAGAATGGTAAAGAAGTATAGCTAGAGTGTTCTTGAGGTTTAGAGAGTTCATTTGAGTGGAGATCAGAAATATGAGGCTGAAGCATATGGTTATGAAGGGGTTTAATAAGAGAAAAAAGGGAATGGGAAGTGATCAGTTTTGTACCTTTCTTGTTGTTGTTGGTTTAGTGTGGTAAAGTTTTTCAAAATGTAAAAAGTGGAAGGCATGTGAGGCAATGCTAAGTTGTCTCAATAGCTTTCTTCTTGCAAAGGGATAAAGGCGTGGGATTGATGAATATGAATGAAGTTAGACTGATTATCTTTTATGGAAAGTAACAACAAACATTTTCACACACAAATATATATATATATAGTTATAATTATTGATTAATATTAATTAAGCCCACTTGCAATTATAGATATTAATTATAGATACTTTTTTTTAAAAAAAAAGTGTCATCTGAATTTAAAGGCTTAATTGCATTTTTAGTCTCGTAATTAATTATAGTTATTTGGCATTTTAGTTCTATAATTTGTTAGGATTCTAGAATGATCTTTCACCTTTTTTAATTTTGCAATTTCAAGATAAAATTTTACCGAAATTTTCAATGTTGTCTGGATTGTGACATGTGCCGATTAAAAATTAAAAAGAAAAAACACATTTTATTGTTTGATTTTTGTGAATGTGGCAATTTATGACATGACACCTTTTTTTTTTTTTACATCGACCACTTGCCATGCATATCATCATAATTCAGCCCATAAGATGTATTTTCTCAATGCACATGCCACTTTTCGTTCAATTTATCCTGAATTCACAAAATTAAAACATATGAGGGAGCAATATACAATCCTAACAAGTTACAGAACTAAAATACGAAAGAAGTATAATTATGGGGCTAGAAATGCAATTAACCCGAATTAAAATGAAGATATTAACGCGTCCTAGTAATTAATTCTCAGGCGTTGTTCTTGCCGACGAAAATATAATAAATACTACACAAATTCTAAAATTTTCAAGTTTCACCAAAAAATAGGAAAAAGTATTATTTTAGTCCGCTAAGTATGCCTAATTTTAATTTTAGTCCGATAACTATATCCATTTTTGTTTAGGTCCAGTAACTTACGAAATTGCTTACTTTTAGTCCTCTGGTAGATTTTTGGATAATTTTACCCCTATGAGTGCATATGGACTAAAACTGCCTTTCAAAACTTGCATGGGTAAAATTAGCCGAAAATTTGCCAGAGGACTAAAAGTAAGTAATTTCGTAAGCTATTGGACCTAAACAAAAATGGACATAGTTATCGGATTAAAATTAAAATTAGGCATACTTAACCGACTAAAATAATACTTTTCTCCAAAAAATATGATCAGGTTAACTCAAACTGATTCTTAAAATTGAACATAGGGCACTGCAGTATACTGATATGACCTTATATAATGATTACTAATTACGATATTCAAAAGTGAATAAAACTCTAACGAATATTAATTAACCACGCAGCATATATCACAACCACTATCGATTGTTGTTTCATCACGCAAGATCAAAATATTACTACAACAAATGTTTCGATCCGCATTAAGAACCATGACAAATACTTTATCTATATATAGTTAAGTCAACGACGATCGTATTGATGTAATCATCAAAAGTTAACTCATATAATTATATTGATTTACCATAATTTTTAAGTTGCAGTCGTAATGGAATAATCAATTTATTTTTTATTGCTATAGTTTTTATTGCTCACATAATATGAAGAGATGAGTAATAAATTTTTATTATGTGAGTATGAGAACTTTTCCATAAAGAGAAAAAAAGATGAGA